>NC_091476.1:49086613-49256613 GCF_036971445.1 Narcine bancroftii | reverse complement strand
TGCCCATAACAATGGCAGCAACTAATGCTGCTGCAATAAAATGGATGCTCATCCCAGGGTAGATGAATTACTGGGCCTAGGTTTAAGGTTTAAGGTGGTGATGAGGTTGCTAAGATTTAGAAGGAACCTGAGATGCAATTTTTTTCACTCAGAGGTTGGTTGAATATGGCATAAGCTGCCAAAGAGCTGTGGAAGCGGACAGAGTAAGAATGGCGGCATGGTTAGTGAAATGGTTAGTGCATCATTATTACACCATCAGCAACCCAAGTTTGAATCCGGCGTTGTCCGTAAGGAGTTTGCAAGTTTTCTGCATAGGTTTCCTCCCACCCTCCAAATATATAGGTTAGTTGGTGTATTTGGGCATCATGACATCATGGGCCAGAATGGTCTGTTACCGCACTATATGTCTAAATTTTAAAAAAGGTTTAAACATTCAGAAGACATTTAGACAGATTTATAGATGGGAAGGGCTTTGAGGGATTTGGCCTAGATTGAGGCAATTGGGATTCACCCAGAATGTCAGTGGTTGGCAATGGACTAGGTAGGCCTCAGAAGCTGTCCTATGCTGCATGACACTACGAATGTCAAATGATTCACAGTCCCCATAAAGATACCTATACTCAGATAGCTGTGCTTACAAAATCTTCCAAATCCATGAATAGGTGAATCTGATTCCCAGCAACCTTTCCCTATCTAATATCCCCACCATCAAAGGTTAGCCAGGTCTGATGGACAGGCCACATTGCATGCCCCAAACCTGCAGCAAGCATATTAATCTCAACATTGGGAGATTTTTCAGGACAGAGTGAATGGTTCAAGGCTGTTCTCAAAAGGCACTTTCAGATGGCTACAATACCCAACTGTAAAGCTGCACATTGTATTCCTGTGTGGATATCAGGTGGCCATCTGAAACTGGATTCCCTGGCTAGGAGGTCTACTTACTGGAGAAGTAGGTGCAATATCCTGCTTGGAGTATCCCCCATGGCAGCTGAAAGCAGCTGGGCTGCCAGGGGCAGGCTGATGACATCGTCAGCCATCGATTCTGGGTTTCTGTGTTTTTTTTTAAAAAACGCACAGCACCGGCAGCGCAAGTCAGGCGGGCAAGGGGGGAGAGACTGGCAGCGCAAGTTGGGCAGGCGGGAGACCGGCAGCATGAGTCGGAGACACCGGCAGTATGAGTCGGGAGGGCGAGGGGGGAGAGACTGGCAGAGGGAGCCAGGTGGGCAGGAGTCATGCCTGAGTTGTTTGCAGTCATGCCTTGACGCGCTGTAAATGACGTCAAGGCAGCATGGGCGGGACTAGGTCACAGTCCCGAGGAGCCAGCTATCGCTGGTAGATGGCTATCCATCAGCTGGCACGTTCAAGTGACAAAAAGAAACGTGTCCTCTCCGCGGCCACCTGAACGTGCCAGCTGCACTCCCGCAGCCGCGACTGCCGGTGCATGATCTTCCCTGGAGCACCTGAAAGTGCCTAAGGTCATCTTAAAAAGAGTAATCTCCATTCCTTGAGTAATCAAAATGGAGAAAAATAAGCCAAACCTTTGTAACAGCCTCAAGACTGTGCATCTTGAGAAGTCTGAGGAAGGCAAAGAGTTCAGATTCTTCATTACACAACGGCATGCTTATACAGTGTTAGGATATTAAGCTTCAGTTTCTTGAACTCACTGCTGACACCATTTCCTAGTCAGGCCACTTTTTTTTATATAGGTGTCTGGCAAGTGGCCTTCAAAGTGTGTGATATTGAGACGTGGAATAATGCTGCGCTATTGGGAATTGAACAGGATTGCATGGCTGTTTGGAGCATGGTGGAAGAGATGTGATGTTTAAGTTCAAGAAAGCATCCAATCATTTCAAATAAACGAAATCTCAGCTCTTGTGATCCCTGAATGGTCTTCTTCATATGCCTCTTTCTCTTTTCCCTTGCCAAAACAAGACTAATCCTCTCTAACCTGTGTCTCTTCAGGCTCGACCCACGAAGCTGTGTAATATTATATGCAGGCACTATGTCATTACCATTCTAGTGGTGTCCTCCAGATCTGATGCTCCTGAACCAGCCAGCTAATTTCTTGCTCAATTTCCCACCATGGAGGCAGTTCCACCCATCATGACCATGACTACAGGTGCAAACTAATCAATTCCATTCCTTTGCTCATTTCCCATCGTTTGACAACTCACTCAAGTACCTTTCGAACAGGTTTTGGTGCGTAGCTTGTCCGCTCATTGGAACAACCTTTATCTAAATTTAAGGTAAATAAGAGGTTATGGATGTTGGAATCTGGAGTGGGACACAATCTGCTGGAGGAACTCAGCAGAAAAGAATGGTCAACGTTGTTGGTCGGAGCTCTTCATCAAGACATCTATCTAAAATTAGCTGATCTGATTTTTTTTTCCCCAGAACTCCACCAAATTTCTTACCAATGCAATACAGAAAAATACTGGAGGAACTCAGTGGGTCATATAGCATTCCCAGGCTGTAAAAGGCGATTGATGTTTTGTGCATCACCGATGTTTAACTTTTAATCTCTCATCAAACTCCTTTGCTCCTTGGAAAGCAATCTAAGATCTTTTAATTTAACACTGCCCTGAAACCTCTCATGGCTAAAATCATTCTCAAAATTCCTCCTTGGGACCTTCACATGCTCCCCAGCAGACAGTGGCCTGAACTGGAAGCAGAACTCCAGTTGTGGTCTAACCAGTCTTTTATAAAGGTGGACTCTGCTTTCTCTGCTCTTCTATTCTGGCCTCTCTGAGTAAAGCTGATTATCCCACATGTTTTATTAATCATTCTCTCAACATCTCCGACCACTTCCAAAGATTTACACACATTTCCACGTGAATCCTGGTGCTCCTGTACACTTCAGGCCGGTGGCATTGACCATACATTGTTCATCACTTCACACTCATCTGTTCTAAATTTAATCTGCTATTTAAAGCCTGCAGACGCTGTGACTGTAGTAATCTGCCATTCTTTCATTAGCCTCTGCATTATTTACCACATTTCCAAGTTTTATTTGAATTGCAGTTTTGAGTAATTTTACCCTGTATAACTCATATCTGAGGCATTAATATATTTCAAATGAAATGCTGTGATCCCAATACTAATGGGGAAAACCAATCAATATCGGTTCTGCTCCAAAATTAAAAAAAACAACCATTTTCAGCTCTCCATCCTCAAGCCGATTTATTGTCTATGCTGCCACTGACCCTGTAGTTGTTTTAACAAGTCTCAGTTTTGTTAATTAGCCTTTAAAGTGGCAAATCCACATGTCCCCAGACCATGAGAAACTGCAGAATGTGGCTTAGGGAAGCACACAAACTCACTCTCCTCCGTCGACTGGACAACTCTTGCTGCTTTTGGAAAATGAACCAACGTATGGAAGCACTCATCCTACTGTGGCGAGACTCTCTTAAACCCCACCCATCAGAAAAAAAATCATAAGCATGAAATCACGTACATCCACTTCCAAGGAGTTTCTTTCTTGTTGTTATCAAACTCCTGAATTAACCCCAAAATAGTAAATTTATGTTGCCCTCAATAATTGATTTCTCTCTGTAATTGGGATGATGTGATGAGGTGAGAGTTTATCGTCACCTACATAAGTACAAGGCAAGACATACTGAAATCCTTACTTACTGCAGATAGATACACCAATTACAACAGCAAACATTAAATTACCACTATATGCCAAGACAGAAAAAAATATAATAAAAATGAAAGGATATCAATATAAATAGGTTAGTGCAAGAATAAAAACAATATTTTAAGAGTACAAACTGATCTTTTTGTGGTCTTGGAGTAGTTTATGGTGAGACTAACACATGGAGGTTTAAGAGCCTGATCGCTGTTGGTTAAGAACGGTTTTTAAACTGAAAGGAGCTAGACTTCAATCTTCTGTACCTTCTGCATGAAGGTCACAATGAGAAGAGGTTGTGGCCAGGGTGTTGGAGGTTCTTTATGATGTTGGATGCCCTCTTGAGGAAGTGTCTCTCATCGATGTTTTCAATGGATGAGAGGTCATTACTCATAATGGACCTGGATAGATTTGCCATTTTCTGCAGCCATCAGCATTCCTGGGCACTCAAATTTCCAAACCAGCGAACGATGGAACCAATCAGAAAACTTTCCACAGTTGACCTGCAGATTTCTGATTGATTATTAGAAGACATGCCAAATATTTTCAGACTTCTTAGAAAATAGAGGAGTTGGTGTGCCTCTTTCATGGTTGCCTCGATATGAGGACTCTAGGAGAAGTCATCCAAAAGGTGGACTCCCAGGAAGTTGAAGGTACTAACCCTCTCCACCACCATCCTGTCAATGAAGAAAGCTGCATAGTCCATTGGCATCAAGATAACAATAGGCACCTTGGTCTTACAGATGTTGAGAGCAAGATTACTATTCTGGCACCACACAACCAGATTCTAAATCTCTATCCTTTATTCTGACTCATTGTTTCCCATTATTTGGTCAACATCAGCAAATTTATAGATTGTAATGGAATTGAACTTGGCTATAGTCACGTTAAGTCACCTTTATTTATCGTTCATACCACGCTCACATGGTAAAGACGAGATAGCGTTTCTCTAGGACCATGGAGTATATTTACATAAATATATGTTAGAATAGAAGCTAAACACAATGAAATAATAAAATATTAAGATGTATACAGTAAAAGTCCATGGTACCCTATCCACATATGTTCTGAGAATTTAGGAGCCTTTTGGCTTGGGGAAAAAAAAACTGTTGCCCAATCTGGACATAAGGACCCAAGTGCTATGGTACCTCCTACCAGATGGCAGAAGGTAGAGAGGTGTGTGTTTGTTGCCTTTTGCCTGCATCAAGTGTAGTAGATGTCCTTCATGGTAGGAAGAGAGCCCCCAGTGATCTTTTCTGCTGACTTCACTATCCTCTGCAGGGTGATACAGCTTCCAAACCAGGCAGTGATTCAGTTGCATAGGATGCTCTTGATACATCCTCTGTAGAATGTAGTGAGGATAGAGAGTGGGAGATGAACTTTCCCCAGCCTTCACAGGAAGTAGAAGTGCTGGTGGGCTTTCTAGGCTATGGAGCTGGTGTTAAGGGACAAGATGAGATTCTCCATCAAGTCCATTTCAAGGAACTTGATACTCTTGACAACCTCAACTGTGGAGCCGTCAATGGTCAGCAGAGCATGATCCCTCCGGAGCCTCCTGAAATCGACAACCATTTCTTTTGTTATATTAATGTTCATTTAAGGTTCTTGGCTCTGCTCCAGTCCATTAGTGATTTCCCCTCATCTCTGTACACTGACTCCTCATTCTTACTGATCAGGCCCACCACAGTCATGTTGTCAACGAACTTGATGATGTGGTTCGAGTTGTGTTTAGCTGCATAGTCGTGCGTCAACAAAATAAACAGCTGTGAACTAAGCATGTAGCCCTGGGGGTGGGGAGGGTGGCAAGCTCAGTGTGATGGTCTTGGAAATGCCGGTACTGATCTAGACTACTTGAGGTCTCCCCAACAGCAATTCAAGAACCTATTTGTAGAGGGTGGTGTTTAGACCCAGCAGGCTCAACTTCCTTATCAGGCACTGAGGTATGATCATGTTGAATGCTGACTGAAGGCAATAAACAGCATTTGAACATACGAGTCCTTGTTTTCCAGGTGGGTGAGGGCTAGATGGAGGTTGGTGATTATGGCATTGTCCATAGCACGGTTGGATCTATATGCCAACTGCAGGGGGTCCAGTGATGTGCCCCATGATGAGCCTCTCAAAGCATTTCATGACTATGGACGTGAGTGCGACAGGGCAGTAGTCATTGAGGCAGGACACAAATGACTTCTTTGGAACGGGAACAATGGTGACGGCTTTCAAGCACGTTGGTACCATGGTGCTTCTCAGGGAGATGTTAAAGATATCGGTGAGAACATCTGCTAGCTGAGGCGCACATCCCCTGAGTACCCTGCCAGGAATGTTATCTGGTCCAGCAGGTTTTGGTTGGTTGACTTTGCCTAGCTCTCTTTTCACATCAGCCAACGCAAGACACAGCACCTGATCATTTAGAGGAGAGATGGACTTCTTTGCCGCCATGTCGTTTTTCACCTCGAAACACATGTAGAAGTTGTTCAGTGCATCTGTGAGGGAAGCATCACAAGCACATGCAGATAGCGTAGTTTTGTGGTTGGTGATATCTTGTGTACTCTTACACGTGCTGCTTGTCCTTACTGTTCAGGAAGTGATTATGAAATCGCTGGGCATGCGCACACTTTGCTTCCCTGATGGCCTTAGCTTTGCTCTTGCAATAGCTAAGGCTACCTTGTCATCTGCTCTGAAGGCAGCGTCATGGAGTTTCTGAGCAGCACACGCAAACATGATTTTAAGACAGACTAAGAGTTTCAATAAAGGGCCCTGACCCAAAACTCTGACTGACCATTTTTCTCCAGGGATGCAACCTGGCCTGATGTGTACCTCCAGCCTACCTTTGTTCACTTAACGAACCCATGAACTTATCATCTTTCTGGCCGTGCAAAAATATTTTGGGAGCATCAGCAAGAGGGGCCGAATAGCCTGAATTTCCTCTGTTCTGATTCATATGGCTGTATTGAACAGCTGGGTTAAATAGCCAAGAAGGTCAAAACAGGGCTTAAAACATTGTTCAGTGTCAACTGCACTCATTCAAAACGAAGGCAGCCAGGAAACAATGTTATGACCTTGTGATTCATGAAAAGATTGCAAAAGTAAATTGTTACATGACTGGAAAATAAATATTACCATTGATCTGTGGCACAGTTGGCGTAGCAGTTAGTGCCCAATGATCAGGCCCGCACAGGGGTTTCAATCCTGTGCTGTCTGAAAGGAGTTTGTACGTTCTCCCAGTGTCTGCGTGTGTTTTCTCAGGGGAGGGGGCTCCAATTTCCTCCCACCATTCAAAAAGGTAGCGGGGGTGTTGGTTAATGGGGTGTAAATTGGGTGGCACAGAATCTTGAGCCAAATTGGCCTGTTGCCATGCTGTATGACTAAATTTTAAAACATTTTAAAAATTAAAATTTAATTTAAATTTTTAATTTAAAATGAGTTAAAAAATCTTGTCTAAAAATAGAATTCACAGTGCAAGCTTTGTAATTAGTTACCATATGTTCTACATAAGTTATTTGCCCATCTGTGTTAAACCTGAACTAGTCAATATTTTTATTGGACACATCAGTCAAGCTGTTACACTGTCAGATCTGATGGCATAAGAATGTATTTCAGGAGGATGCTGCCTACCTGTAATGCTAAGGGTTTCCACCTCACGTTCTTCAGCAGCGCAGGGGCAGAGGTGAGTGTATTCTGTGGTCGTTTTTTCAAAGTCAGTATGACCCCACTGGGATCTTCTCTGAGGGCATTGACAAGGTTCTTCAACTGCCATCCCACCTGTGATTAAGAGACAGGAGAGAGAAAGATAAGTACATCTTTTTCCAAACTAAGGATTTTGAAACTTAGGAGATATTGAAGAAATTTGAAGCCGACAAATGTGCTGTGTCCACTGCTGCAGAAGAATAATTGTTTGTTGTTTCTGACCATGAGACAGCAGATCCCATATGGTTGCTCTTTCAACATTTTTTTTTCAACTTCTCCCTGCACTCTCTGTATTTGACCTGAATATTGATTGTATTTTGCATTTGACTAATTCTGATTGCACTTTGTATGCTGCATGTTGATTGCACTCTCCATTTAATAAGAGTTTATTGTCATATACAAGGTACTTATGCACCAAAATTCTTACTAACTCTAACAACAATGAGGCAGATTACAGAAGAAAAACTTGAGAGACTTGTGGCTTGGCCAGGAGAACAAACTCTCCTTCAGTGTCAGCAAGACCAAAATGCAAATTATAGACTTAAGGAGGAGGGCCAGAGCTTACTCTGTGTTCCCATCAATGGTGTTGAGATTACTGCAAGAAACTGCAGAAGGTTGTTTATGTTGCTCAGGCCATCATACAGATCCCTTCCTCTCAGTCATAAAAAAAGTCATTCCCCTCTGGCCACGCTCGCTTCTTTCTGTCAGAAAGAATATTCATATATGAGATTACGTGCCACCAGATGCAAGCACAATTTCTTTCCCATCATTATCAGACTCGTGAATGAACCCCAAATTCGTAAGATTGCATTGCCTTTGGTCTGTACCAAACAACTTTGCTCTGTAACTCTCCACTTTTGTTCTGTGTTTAACTTGTGGAACTGTGTCTAAGATACCCACTGGTCTGCTTGAACTTTCACTGCATCTTGGTGCACATGACAATAAAACTTGAATTTGCTGCAGCCACACAGGTAACAATATCACTGTAATAATATTGTAGCCGACCGCTACAAAGAAACACACACACACACACACACAGAGTGTGGCAGGTTACGCTCACATCTTTACTATGGCTAGAAAGGCTGCTTTTATACTGTTCAAGTTCCCGCCATTTTTGCTGATTGACTAAGTCAGCCACATGAATAACAATAGCAGGCGGGAACACCCATGCGTATGAATGCCCTTCTTCCCCAGCCCGTTTCTGCTGAGTTAGCTGGGCAGCTTGGTCAATGCCATTTTGGGCTGTTGGTCTGATGCTGCCCCAGCTTCTACCCCTGCCAGTTCATTGTCCTGGGAGTCACTTTAGTGATCTCTGTCCCCATCTGCTGCCGCGTAATGTGCCAGCCCAATCTCCGCAATTGCAGGCCACCACAATATAAACTACCACAATGGTGCCAACACAGAGAAAGTGCCAATATTAAAGGATAAATAAATAAATATTCACAGTTGGAGTTAGTGCAAAAAAAGTGTTGTTTCAATAGTGCAGACTGAACGGTCGGTGCTCGTCCGACATGTCGGGATAGCATGACAGCAGTCATAAATGTTAGATGAAGGCAAGTGCAGTACAATTTCTTGCACCACCTGTACCTTATGCCACAAAAATTATACAAGGTAAAATCAGAAAGCTCAGAATTGTGTTTTAGAGATGGGAACCTTTGTACATTCAACCTGGCTATGCACTAAGGGGAGACCCGTTTGAGTAGATCTAGGGAATATTTTGAGAAAAATCACAGGGGTGGATTTTCCGCAGGACCTAGAGCTGTTCCTGCTGGGGAATATCATGGACACGAGTTCAAGACTCTGATAGCTGTTGAAAGCAAAAATTGCTCTTGAAGCTCGAAGTGCTGGCTTGTTTCTCCTGCCTGAAGGTTGCTGCAAGAAGAGAGGGCAGACAGGATGATAGGAATCTGAGCTTGACATTGGCTGCCTTCTTGAGGTAGTGACTGATATTGATTTCTTCAATAAATGGGAGACACTCTGCCACATCTGGTTATATTTTGATTGTATTCAATTTTAGATACTTGTCACAGACTATCTTTTTTGTTATTGCTCAACCCTTGTTCTCTAGACAAAGGTAGATTTTGATTCTGTTTTCTATCAATGCAACGACATCTATCCTTGAGGTATCTGGATCTTGGAATCCTTAATGGTTTATTTTAAGCACTGACTTCAAAGAGGAGAGGGATGTGGTGAGCCAAAGATGTTTTGAAATTGAATTTAAGGACTCAGTCAGATGAAGCTTTTGCAGAAGGGAGAATTAAAATTTAAATGTAGACATACAGCATGGTATCAGCTCCTATCACCGCATGACCTCGTGCTGCCCAACTGAGCTATGAAGGGTGGGAGGAAACCAGAGCACCTGGAGAATGTACAAACTCCTTAGAGACTGGTGAGGACTAAGCATTATGCTATCTGTGCAGCCCATATTACTGTCATGTTGGCATTTCTACGATGAAGGTTTATCCACACAGAATCATTACCCTTTCTTTATATTAAAAAATATCCAAGGAAAATGTATCTGAGGATGCATTTGTTTCCTCAAAAGCAAAGAATCACAGATGCTAGTGATCCAAAACAAAATCAAAGAATGCAACTGAGACACAGCGGGTCAGGCTGCAATTGTGGGGAGAGAAACTGACTTTACCTTCAGGGCAATGATAATTCATTATAACTGACCTAATAAGGACTGGATATGCTGAATATTTCCAGTATTTTCTGCTTTTATTTTACATTTGGTTCCATCCACTGCCACAACACCCTGCTTTTGTCATTGGGTCATAGAGGTGCACACCATGGAAACTGCCCCTTCAGTCCAACTTGTCCATGCCAACTAAGTTGCCTATCTGAGCTAGTCCTACATCCCTCTAACCCCTTCCTATCCATGTACCCACCAACGTCTATTAGATATTATAACATACCCGTAATCAGAATAGTTTTGAAATGTAATAAGTTACTGCACTTTTCACTGCATTGAGAAAGGTAGCCTAGTAATATAACCACACAAACTTGGCCACATGAGAACATTTTAATGGATTTTCATTTCAATTTAAGTAATTGATTTGGTTATGAATTGCAAATCACTATTTTGCAAAGATAATAAATACACTTTTTAAAAACGACTTTCAGACACCTCAACTATTCTTTAAAGGTTCTTACTGGTGATACTGCCAAGCAGACAATAATTTCAGATTCTGAGCAGCCTCCATCTTTATGTTGGAAAATATATATATTTAAGCACTAATTAGGGATAAACAAGATCTTTCTCATGCACAGCAAAATAGACATGGCACTGAGAAGACCATGGAAGAGTATTTTGCTTGCCAGATGTGGAATAAATATTTCCTTCAAATAGATATGCCCATAGGCTTCAGCAGTGGGTGTTGAATTCAAATACTGCTGGGAATTAAACTTTATAGTGGTTTTCAAACTCCTCCCCAAAACTCATATTCCACCTTAAGCAATCTCTATCTATAAGTGCTCTGTGATTAGTAAGGGATTGCTTAAGGTGGTATGTGAGTGGGAAGAGAAGGTTGAGAATCACTGCTGTAGACCCAATTGTTACTGAAATATTTTGCTTGAAAGAAATTGTCATTGGCCCATTTCCTTTGGAGTTATGAAACCCTGCACATAACGAGACAATTAGATATGATTATGGTTTTCAAACTTTTTCTTTCCACTCACATACCACCATAAGCAATCCCCTACTAATCAGAGAGCACCTATGGCATAGGGAATACTTAAGGTGGTATGCGAGTTATGGGGAGAAGTTTCAAAACCACTAAGCTAAACAAATGGCCAATGCCAACAGGACTGTGTAATACCACAATTCTGACAGACAAAATTGTGTAAATTAAAATCAAGTGTACATCTCAATTAAAGAGCAGAGGAAGTGGCCAGACTCAGTAGATCAGGCTGCATCCATGGATAGACATGGACACTCATGGTTTCAGATTGGGTCCCTGAAATTTTGGGGGGAGTCCCCAGCATCCTGACCCGACGCAGAGAGTGTCCATTTCTCTCCATTGGTGTCGTGGCAGTGGATGGAACCAAATGTAAAATAAAAACAGAAAATACTGGAAATATTCAGCATATCCAGACCTTATTAGGTCAGTTATAATGAATTATCATTGCCCTGAAGATAAAGTCAGTTTCTCTCCCCACAATTGCAAATAATAACTTCTTATTATTTGCTGAAGATTCAAATATCTGCAGTTCTTCTGTTTCCCCTATACATCTCAACCAGCCTGATTTCTAAATACCTCTACAACGTTTCTGATACTGACTGACTATTCACAATTTCTGTGTCTAAATATTCTTCAATTTTAACTGCTCTTTTCCTAATCCAATTACAATTCCTCAGAGCTTGTGCAACCTTGGAATATTAATTTAGTTTTGCAAATACATGGTGCAGAACCTACAGAATCTCATGTTCACAGAGTACAGGCTTTGGTGAAAAGCAGAAGGACTTAATTTGATATACTTTGATTTTGCTCTTCAGTTTTCTTAACCTTGAGGTTATCATTTGTAAAATAGGCAAATGAGATCATGTGTAAACAGGCTGCCTGGTGGACTTAGAATTACTGTCAGGTGAACTTGGGGACGCCTGGAAAGTAAACCCTTAGCTCTGTTAAAATCCAGCATGGCTGAGTATAATGTTTAATGGGGTTTGCTAATTTTGTTTTACCCTTAGATTTTCTTAATCTTGTAATTTTCATATTCAATGATGAATGAACCAAGGACAGTGGGTTACTTTGACCTTTTGTGCTCTATTTTTATTTATTGTTGTCTGATGGTTTATATGAATGTTTGGACTGTGATGCCGCTGCAAAACAACAAATTTCGTGACTTGTTCATGACAATAAATTCTGATTCAATGATCAGCGACCAGCAACAAATGTCAAACAATTTGATTGACAATCTTCCAGTTAATTAGATTACCAGCTGGGACTGATAATTTATATCAATTATTGGTGCATTGTTAGATGAGTCAGGAACTTCACTGGGGTAACTCAAAGGTCCAGGTTTATGTTTAAAGAGAACATTAAAGGATGAAATGTAACAAATTTACCTTTGGTATGTCAGATAAACTGTCTGGTTATATTGTAAACCACGAAAGTCTGCATTCATATTAAATGAAGTAAAATCACACTGCAGGTCACACAGTGCACTTTATACAGCAAAGACAAAGATACATAACCAAATTTTCAGCTTGAGCCCTACATCAAGGTTTGAATGAATGTCAGCAGGTGTCTGAACAAAAGGATGGAGGGGAGAAGGGGGTGGCAAACACAGTAGCTGATAGGTGAAGAAGGGAGGGAGGGGGACAGCAGCAATCAGTGAGAGGAGGGATAGCTGGGTGGGTGGAGGGCAAAGGGGGAGGGGAAATAAAAGGTGAGCAGGTTAGGAGAAAGCAGAGCAAACGATGTTAATACCATGCAGCTGGAGGGTGCCCAGGTGGAAAATAAGGCGTAGTTCCACCATTCTGCGGGTGGTTAGGGTGAAGCAGTACATGAAGCCATGGACAGACATGTGACTCAGAATTGAAATGGCTGGCTACTGGGAGGTCTTTGCTATGGTGGAGGGAGTGGAGGTACTCATTAAAGTGATCTCCCAATCTGCAACTGGTCTCTCCAATGTAGAGAAGGCCACAAAGGGAGCATTGGATGCAGTCCTGTGGATATACGTGGTGTTGCTTCAATTGGAAGGCCTGTTTGGGGTCCCAGACCATGGTGCAGTCACAGGGGAAGGTAATGGGAGAGATGAGTGCACAAGGGAATCACGGAGGGACCGGTCCCTACAGAAAGCATCCATCTTCCACCCGATTTCAAATTCACCTAGTCCATCTCCTCTTCCTGAATCCCTCTGTCTCTCCCTCCCTTCCCCTCCATCCACCCAGCCATCCCAACTCCCCCGATTGTTGCTGTCCCCCTTCCTCCCTTCTCCACCTATCATCTTCTACCTTTGCAACCACCCCTCCCCCTAATCTTTTGCTCGGACGCCTGCTGCCATTTTTCCTTGCCTTGATGAAGCCCGAAACATTGGTTCTGTACTTTTACCTTTGCTATGTAAAGGACACAGTTTGAGCAGCTGAGTTTCTCCAGCATTTTGTGTTTTTACTTCAACCATGATATCTACAGATTCTTGTGATTCACAACTGAAGCTGTTAACCTGAATCTAGATCAGTAACCAATCTAAACTATAATTACAGGTATACCTTCTTTAAGATTGATAACTGAATGACTATTTAGAACCATACAACACAGAAACAGGCCCCTTTGGCCCTTCTATTCTGTGCTGAACCATTTTCTTTTGCCTAGTACAGGGTACTACTGACCTGTATCCATTCCATAGCCTTCCATACCTCTCCTATCCATGTTCCTGTCCAAATTTTTCTTAAATGTTAAAACTGAGGCCACATTCTTCACCTCAGCTGGCAGCTCATTCCACACTCCCACCATTCTCAGTGTGAAGAAGTGCCCCCTCATGATCTCCCTGAACTTTTCCCCCTTCACTCTTAACCCATGTCCTCTGGTTTGCACCTCAATGGAAAACACCTATCTACTTTATTCTGTTTATCCTCAACATAATTTTAAATACCTCTATCAAATCTCCCTTCATTTTTCCATGCTACAGGGAATAAAGTCCTAACCTGTTTAATCTTTTCCTGTAACTCACTTCCTGAAATCCATGCAAAATCTTCATAAATCTTCTCTGCACTCGTTCTTCCTTATTGATATCTCTCTTGTAGTTAGATGACCAAAACTGCACACAATACTCCAAATTAGGCCTCACCTTTACTGTAACATCCCAATTCCTATACGCAATACTTTGATTTATAAAGGCCAATATGCCAAAAGTTCTCTTTAAAACCCTATCCAACCGTGATGCCACTTTCAGGGATTTATGTACCTATATTCCCAGATCCCTCTGTCTACCATGCTCCTCAGTGCCCTACCATTCACCATGTATTTCCTTTCTTGGTTTGTCCTTCCAAAATGCAGCACCTCACACTTGCCTGCATTAAATTCCATCTGCCATTTTTCAGCCGGTCCAGATCCCACTGCAAGGTTTTAAAATCTTCACTGTTCACAATGCCTCCAATCATAGTGTCGTCTGCAAACTTGCAGATCCAATTTACTGCATTTTCATCCAGATATAGATGACAAACAACAATGGTTCCAGCACTGATCCCTGAGGCACACAACTTATCACTGGCCCCCATTCTGAGAAGCAATCATCCACCACTACTCTCTGGCTTCTCCCATCCAGCCATTGTTGAATTCAAATCACTACTTCATGATGAATGCCTAGTGCCTGAACCTTCCTGTCTAACCTCCTACATGGGGCCTTGTCAAAGGCCTTACTAAAATCCATGTAGACAACATCCACAATCTTTCCTTTGTCAACTTTCCTGGTATCCTCCTTGAAAAACTCTACAATATTGGTTAAACTCAACTTACCATGTTGAAAGCCACATTGACTATACCTAATCAGTTTCTGGCTATCGAAATAATTGTATATCCGATCTCTTAGAGCACCTTCCAATAATTTACCTACCACTGACATCAGGCTCACCAGCCTATAATTTCCATGGTTACTTTTGGGGCCTTTTTTAAACAATGGAACAATGTGACTATTTAAGTAACATTATACTGAAATAGGCAATTTATGAAAGGTCATGCTTCAATGGTACATGGGAGTTGATGAAGACCATTGCCTCTGCCTGTAATCTGTCTACAAAGACCATCTCAAGCTCCGGGCTCCATTCCATTTCAATTATATGAAGATTGAAAATTATTCAGTTCAATCCAAAGGCAGTATCATTAAGGAGTAGACCATTCAAGACTGAGATGAGAAGACATTTCTTCACCCAGAAGCAGTAATCTTTTTAAACACTCTCCTCGGTCTGGCTGTTAGAGGATCAGTCACTGAATACATTCTTAGAGTTTTGCAAGTGAAGGAATTAAGGGATATACAGAATGCAGGATAGTGGTATCGAGGCAACAGGTCAGCTTTGATCTTATTGAATCGCAGCAAAAGGAAGTTTATTTTAAATTTAGATATACAGCATCGTAACAGGTCCTTCCGGCCAATGAGCCCACACTGCCAGAATGCTCCAATTAACCTTCAACCCCTGTATGCTTTGAAAGGTGGGAGGAAACCAGAGCACTCGGAGGAAACTCATGCAAACACAGGGATAACGTACAAACTCATTAAAGACAGTGCCGGATTAGAATCCGGGTCGCTGGCACTGTAACACTGTTGCGCTAACCGCTTCACTCATCATGCCACCTCATGAAGAGTTCTTGTAATCTTTTCATGTCTGAAGAAGGTAATGGCAAATTTGGTAACACAGAGGTTTCAGGATGATAAAATATTCAATGAAAAACATACAGTTGATTTAAATTTAAATATGAGGTTATCCACTTTGGAGGGAAAAATGGAAGATCAGAATATTATTTAAATGGAAAGTGATTGCAGCATGCTGCCATGCAGAAGGACTTGTTCATGAATGGCATAAGGTTGGTTTACAGGTTTAGCAGGCTATCAAGAAGGTAAATGAATTGTTGACCTTCATTGCTAGAGGGATTGAATTTCAGTGCAGGGGGGTTATCCTGCAACTGTGCAAGGCACTGGAGAGGCCACATGGGGAGTACTGCGTGCAGTTCTGGTCCCCTGACTTGAGGACGGATGTACTGGCTTTGGAGGCAGTGTAAGAGAGGTTCACCAGGTTGATTCCAGAGATAAGGAGGAGAGATTGAGTCGTCTGGGACTGTACTCACTGGAATTTAGAAGAATGAAAAGGGGATCTTCCAGAAACATATAAAATTAAGAAAGCATGGATAAAATTGAGGTGGGTAAGTTTTCTTTTCCATTGGTGAGAGAGACTTGAACTAGGGAACATTGCCTCAAGATTTAGGGTAGTAGATTTAGGATGGAGGTGAGAAGGAATTGTTTTTCCCAGAGGATAGTAAATCTGTGGAATTCATTGTCGATTGAAGCAGTGGAGACTACCTCAGTAAATACATTTCAGAGCCTGTTGGATAGATTTTTGCAGAGTAGGGAAATTAAAGGATATGAGGAAAAGGCAGCTTATCATGAGGTCAGCCACGATCTCATCAAATCGCGGAGAAGGCTCGATATTGCTTTTGTTTGTAGATGGGAAATCAGGACACACTCCTAGTCTTAAACTTAATGCCGCCAAATCAACGGTTTTGAACAGAAGGTTCCAGATTCAAACCAATCTCTAATCATTCTGCTCTTCATAAATTAACCATAATACCGACCTCAAAACTCTGAAATATCAGAAATTCTGATATTCATGATGCCCAAATTGTAAGCACCTGCATAGTGTAACAAGACTTTGTGCTGTCGAAAATTTTTGTCACTAGTTCCCACCAATAAAGCTGACGGGGAAATCAAGCGAGTCCTGGATCTCAAGATAGGTGGATTGGAAGGATTAAGAGGATGATGGAGTGGAGGGGAAGGATTGGGATCAGCAGGGATGGACAAGCAAGAGGGTGTGGGGGTAAGAGGAATGGGTCAGTCAGAAGAGGATTTAATGGGGTTTGGGAAACTCCTGTTGATGATGGGAAAGAGGAGAGGAGTGAGCAGGAATCTGGGTGGATAATTGGTTGAAGAGACAACCAAGCCAAAGTCAGGGTGTGGGTGATGATGAGGACATTATTCAAGGAGTGAATTTGATCATGGAGGCAGATAGGAGGTGGTGGGGCTGGGGTCAAGGTTGCCCAGGGAAAAGATTGAAGGCATGGAAATTGTGTGGCCTGAGAATATTATCAGTAAGGTTTACAGAGGTGGTTTGAGGGATGAGTGAAGGGAATGGGACCACAATACCCACCCCCCACCCCACCAAAAGAAAATTACTTCAAGGAAAATCTACAAGGATGATAAAAATCCATTAAATTGTTTAATCAGCAGTACAGGCAGGATCAGATCATGTTTATATATCACCAAAACAAGAACATGATTAAAGCTTGTTTTAGTACATGCAGACATAGTAGAATTGAGACATGTGACATCATGACAGGCGCAGCCTTTGTGCCCATGCAAATCACAGGAGCAGAGAGCTGCACGTGCATGACCAACAAAACTGAGCATCCTCATGGGGTCCAGTCGATGGAGTGTGAACTCATGGCAATTATCCACCATTTCACCTGACCATAAACTAGCAGCGAGTCTAAGACCTTGAATAGAGAAGAAAGGTGGCAAGGGTGTGACAGAGTATTCTGAGGTGGCTTGGGAGGAATTGCTAGAGCAGCTTGCACACACATATTTCAAAACACTGAATTTTTGCAGGAGTTTTGCAGAGTGCTTTTTGCAGAAAGAGCCACCAATTTGCAGAATCCAGCTGGCCTGGGAGAGCATGTGATCTTTGCATGCAGAGGGGAGAACAGCCTGGCACTCAGAGAGGGAGGGAGTGAAACAGAGAGGAGAGACACAGAAATCAGTTCCAGGACAAAGCTGGCAAACCTTTGGAAGGGTGTCCGGTTAAAGGAGAAGACTAGCTGTCTGAGGTGACCTGAAAGAAAGAGGATCATCAGGAGAACCCTGAAGGGGGAAAGTTTCGTCAGCAAGACTGATTGGAAAGGAATCAGGTGCGGATGCCCTGGAACAAAAGGAATCTCTCTCTGAAAACCAGCAAGAACCCTCCTCAGTGGTAACCATTTGCCTGTTAAGAACCAAAGTCTGGTGAATTTTGTTAATGCTAACTTCTGTGCACAGAACAAGAATTGCCTGCAATCAGTGAGATTGGACTGTGATCCAAAGAACTTTTCTAATCTTAAATATACATTACATAGACCTGCACTTAGTATTAGAGGGGGGGATTAAGTAGGTTAAGTAAGAAGGTTAAGTAATAAGTTAAAGTTTAATTTTGTTTTCTTGTTCAATTATAATTAAAAACTACTTTTGTTTAAGTAACCCTGTGATGTGGTGAATATCTATTGCTGCTGGTTTTTGGGGTCTTCTGGACTCTGTAACAAGGGATAAAAATTAGGTGGTGGTGCACTCTATCATGGCGACTGGCTCTGTGTGTAACGCCACATGGCAGGGCAGCCATGGGAAGATAGTGCTGTCAGAGATTTTCCCTGCCTCAAGTCTCCTGCCCAGCATGCTCCTGGGGCAGGGATTATGATGTCACAATGCACGAGGTGACTGAGCTCATGCTGCCCTTAAAGGGGCACACGCTGAATTTGAATAAAAACAGTCATTAATGACTTTCAATGTGGTGGCTGAGTCTTTCTTGGCTGAGTCCAGCACGACATTGGTGACCCCGTTGAGCCCAGATGCCTCTCTGGTCTCAAGAACATGGATCCAGCAGAGATCAACGCCGTTGCCATCAAACTGCCCCCCTTCTAGACCCATTGCCCGTGTATGTGGTTCAGGCAGGCGGAGGCGCAGTTTTAACTGAGGAATGCCACGATGTTCTACCATGTCATGAGTGTGCTGGATGAAGAAACGGCAGCCAGGGTGGATGGTCTAGTACACAACCCACTGGCCGAGGGTAAATATCCTGCCCTCTAGAACCTGCTCCTTGGCACTTTTGGGCTCTCCCCTCAGCAGTGTGCCTCTAGGCTCCAGCACCTCAACGGGCTTGGGGATCGCACATCATCAGCTCTAATGGACGAGATGCTGGCGCTGGTGGAGGATCATAAACCTTGTTTCCTATTCCGTCAGATCTTCCTCAAGCAGATGCCTGGGGACATCCAACTACTCCTGGCAGATGAGGACTTCACAGATCCACACCGAGTCGCAGCCCAAGCGGACACCCTCTGGCACATCAAGAGGGTGAATGAAGCATCCCTCAGTCAGGTTGTGCAACCAAGAGCCAGCCGGCCACAACACTCCCCCAAGCACCATTCCACTTGGTGCTTTTACCATCAGCGCTGGGGAGGCCAATCTTGTAAGTGCTGACAACTGTGTGACTACTAGAGGAAATGACCCAGCCAGCCACCGTTGATGTCTGCCAAACGGCTGGCCATGTGGACAGCCCCCTTCATGTTACCGATGTCCACCGGCCGACATTTCCTGGTGGACACAGGAGCGGAGCTGAGCATCCTGCCCCCCCACTACCCTCGAGACACGCACCCGATCTCATGGTCCCACCCTGCGGACAGCCAACGGTTCCACCATCAAGACCTTCGGTACCTGCAAGGCGCAGATCCAGATTGGGAAAGAGAAATACCGCTGGAAGTTTGTGTTAGCCTCAGTGGGTACTGCGTTGTTAGGAGCCGATTTCTTGAGGGCACATGGACTGTTGGTCGACATAAAGGACAAGAGGCTGGTCAACGCTTGCACCTTCTATTCGGTGCACCTGGACGCCACGAACGCCTGCAGGCCCAAGATTGCCGCCATCGCCACTTCCAGGGATGAGTATTCGAACATACTCCATGAGTTCCTCACCATCCTTCAACTACGATTCAGTGCCACCATACACCAGCATGGGGTATACCACCATATCTTCATGCAGGGCTCCCCGCTGCACACCAAGCCTTGACGACTTCTACCCGAAAAGCTGCAGCTGGCAAAGGAGGAGTGCTGGACACAGCCAAGAAAGTCTCAGCCACCACATGGAAAGTCATTAATGGCTGTTTTTATTCAAATTTAGCATGTGCCCCTTTAAGGGCAGCATGAGCTCAGTCATCGGCATTGTGACATCATAATCGCTGCCCCAGGCGGGCGCTGGGCAGGAGACTTGAGGCAGGGAGAAACCCTGACAGCGCTATCTTCCCATGGCTGCCCTGCCACGTGGCATTACACGTGAGAGAGTGCACTGGCACAAGTTAATATTTATTCTTTTACTGCTTCCATAATGTTTATAATAGTTTAAAGGGGTTTACATTTTAAGTGTTTCCATTTTTTTTATATTCAGTCATACTGTATTACATTTTTAATTGTTTCAATGACATTTGGATGTTTCTGAATCTCTAGAACATTGAGATACATTTGAAGTCCTTGGCAGGTTTGATCACCAATTTAACAAGCTGTCAATATGATCCAGTTATTTCATGCAAAGGGCTTGTTCTGGTATTCATTGTGATGGCTTAAGGCTCTCCTATTACACAAAACCTCCCATTTTGACTCAAGTCAATTTCAAGTTGCAATTCAACACCAGCAGATTCAGAAAAGCCCATGCTTCCAGGGAACACTGGTAGCTTGCCACAGAGTCTTAATATATCAGACAAATTACAAAGCCAGATGATCTCTGTGACGAGCAAGCCACAAACTGAATGTTCCCATTGATTGCAATAGGAAGTACTAGGCAACACATTGGCACAGCTTATTGAGCTGCTACCTTGTAGCTCCAGGTACCTGGGTTTAACCCTCACTGTGGCTGCTCGAGTTTCCTTCCATATCCCAAAGATGAATGGATTAGTGGATTAACTGGCCACTGTACAATGTAGTCTGTGGGTGAAGGCTAGAGGCTGAGATGTTGTGGTAGGACTGGGCAGAGAAATAAAATGAGAACAATGTAGAATTAGAACAAATGGAAGCTTGATTCTTGGCTCACTCTCAATGGCTGAGCACCTGCGTTTGTGGTGTATGACTATCTAAAATGGACTGGCAAGGGATCCTATTGGCTTTCAAGGTGCTAGAAATTCAGGTACATATTTCACATTGAAACAAGGAATGCAGAGCGGCCAGCCTCTGAACATTGGCTCTTAGTAGATGAGGCTTCCCAGGTTTCACAATCACCCTAAGATACCAGCTCTAGGGGGGGAAAAAAAGCACGATCCAAGCGATAGACCATTTTCAGCACTGAGATATGCCCTCTAAAACAGACTTGTACTCTTCTGGTAATTTATTCAAGTTATTGTGGCTCCAGAAACTTCTCAGGTGGCATGTCTTATCCCTCTGGAGCAGTGCACATGCCTGGAGACACAGCTGAGAATGCAACTGGGCTAAAATAACAGTGTATTGCAAAATGTCCCTGCTTGGAGCTTGGAGATCAAAGGCAGTAGTGAATGAGAAACCTATTCAGATCTTGAATTTGTATTAACGCCTGCTGCCTGTGTAAATTTTAAAGTTCAATTTCATTCATCCAATATTTTTAATCTTGAATATTATCACCATGCTTAATCTGTTTGTTGGGCTTCTGAACACATCAAAGTGTCATTCAGTCATTGCTTCATAAGCAGCCAAGGATTCGCCTAACAGCTTTCAGCATTAATAAGAGGAGGATGTTTCCATGGCAATGGAAATCACCACACAAAAAGAATCACTGATTTGTGACTTGTCACTTCACTGCTGGCTTTTGGAATCCTCCATGCATAAAATCATAAAACAATCCCTTTTTTCTTACGTCAGGCAACTGCAGGCTCTTTCACCCAGATAACAGAATGCAAATGTATTTTTGAGACACTTCTGTTCATTACTTTTTGTTGGTTTCTTTCCACAGAGAAGTTAATGCATAAAACAAGGCTAATAATTGATAGAAATAAACAACATTTATGAAGAGACGTGACAGGTTAACATTTACTTCGGCAAAAGCTCTTCATTAGCACAAGTCTAGACTGAGAACTTTTTATGTTAAGATAAAGGTACTTGTTTCCCCATGTGGGGCATTTCAGGCAATTTATTATTCAACCCTAATTGCCACCGAACCTAAGAGACATTTAATTCTACCACATTTGTCAGATCTTCTTATGTATTCTGATTATATTACAGGTTTGTCAGAGCTGCTATAACGGCAGCGTTGCTGCTGGTGCAGACTGGTGGAGAGCGGGCAGCAAAGACACAGTCCAAATGCCGTCGGCTCTGTACAGGTTTTAAACAGCCTGTTAAAGGAGCCAATGGAAGTTTATTTGAACATCTCGTGACAATGTGGTCTGGGCCCAAGATGGCAGGGGTTTCAGACTCTGGAGAAGCAGAGGACTGGCTGAAAGCATCAGAAAATGGGGAGACCACACTCCCCCCACCCCCAATTTGAGAGGGAGAAGCAAAGGAGATGGATGACCCACTGGATGGTGACCAAGATAGCAGACCAATGAGGGGCTTGGAGGCTGAAGAACACACAAGCAGCGGGTTGTTGGTGACTCGAGTCGAGAACATACACAGGCTGCAAGCGACTATGGTCAAAGGTGTCACAACAGGGGGGTGAGTTACAGGGAAAGATTAAACAGGTTAGGACTTTATTCCTTGGAGCAAAGAAGAATGAGGGAAGATTTGATGAAGGTTTACAAGATTATGAAAGGTATAGACAGAGTGGATGTGAAGAGGCTTTTTCCATTTAGATTGGGGGAGATAAATACGAGAGGTCATAGTTTTAAGCTGACGGGAGAGGTTTAGGAGGAACATTAGGGGAAGTTTTTCACTCAGAGGGTGGTGGGAGTGTGGAATAAGCAGCCATCTGATGTGGTGAATGTGGGCTCGATCATGTGTTTTAAGAGTAAATTGGATAGGTACATGGATATGAGAGGACTGGAGGGTTATGGTGTGGGAGCAGGTCAATGGGACTAGGGAGATGATGGGGGCCAAATGGCTTGGTTTCTGTGCTGTAACTTTTTATGGTTCTAGGCTGCAGACTGTTGGAAACTGACAGAGGGGGTACTAAGTATCAGAACCAGGTTGCGAGAGGGTGCTGGAGGCTTCCTGATCCTGTCAGTGGTGTGCATCTGGAGCTTAGGTTTGGATTAAAGGTTGTGTGGTTGCGGAGAGTGTGGGAGCATTGGAAACAGAGCCATGGACATTCTGTGACTCTGCGGGGACCCTCTTTTGCTTCTCCTTTTCTGGCTTTAAGGGGCACTGGGCAATTTCTGCTGAGAGCGAATCCTCATTTGCCTTATGGTAGACTACAGGAAATTTCATGTAGTACCACATTTTCTGTTTTATTTCATGACAATGAAATAATCTTGAAGATTGTCATAATTTGTATTTTCACTTCACATTTCCCATGGAGTTTCTCACACGGTGAGTTGGAGGATTTCCTATTTAATATCATTCAGAGAATTCAGTCACATTGCAGATCATATCAGGACAACTGATTTACAGGGCTGAAGAACAGTATTTCTATTCTTATTGAACTGTATTCTGGTACTTCATCCAAATGCTTTGGTCTATCAGGCTTTCATTTTGACAACATTCACTTAGAGCAATGCTTAAATAGAATTATTGATTACCCTTTCCATTCAGCACAGTATCTTTGATGTATGAGCATAAAAATCAGGACTGCCAGTCTGCAAAGTAGATTCCTCTCGCAGGCTGTGAGATTGGTGAATCATATCTTATATCTGAGTAAAACATTAAAAATATTTATATTTATAACTTGATGTCTATTTGTGATTATTATATGCTGTGTATATACACAGGTGTTTGTGCCATAGTCCAGAGAAAAATGGTTTTGTGTGATTGTATAGGTCCAATCAGATGCTAATAAACTTGATAAATAAATTTTACCCGTATTTATCCATTTGCAGTTTTGAAGTTAGGAGCACATCACAAGGTAATATGTCAGACAATCTCAGAGTTTCCAGAGGTATCCTAATGATGGTGGACAGAAGCAATGTTGAACCTCTGGCATCAGAGACCTGGGTTTGATCCTCACCTTGGCTGCTCTCTGCGTGAAGCCTGCATGTTCTTACTGTGGCCGTGTGAGTTTCCTTGTGTGATCCATTTTCCTCCGACATCTCAAAGATATCGGTACTATCAATGGCCTCAAGGTGTGTGAAAGAAACTGGAAGGAGTGAGATGGATTTGAGGGGGAGGATTATTTTTTTAAATGGGCTAAAAGTGGCATTTTTGGAAGTGGGTGGATGATGGTTGGTGTGGGTTGGAATGAGCTGAAGAGCTGTTTTCATGCTGTATTCCTCAGAGTTTCCCATATTAAATTGGGAAGAAGCTCTGTGGGCACACAAGCAGTTCCATAGAAGAGATATCTTCTGGCATTTAAAAATACTGACTGAAGGGAGCTGGGATTAGATGCTGAGGAACTATGGACAGTCTGGGAATTTAGTGGCACAATGGGATAAGCACCTTCCTGCAAGGGATAGTTTTGTAAACTGGCAGAACCAGGGTGAATAATAGCAGCTGCCACAGGCAAATCCATGGGCAAGGCATTGCTGTGGAGAGAACCCTGGAGTTTCCAAGAACAAGTGTGAATGGTTACAGCTGGTAGATTTCCAAATCCAGATCTGCTTCCCTGTATATTAGCGCTAGCAATGGGATTGTATTCCAAGGAGGTTAATAGAATGAATTTCAAAAGTAGAGAATGAAGTGTTGAATCTCCAATGTAATTAGTTAATTGCTGTTGATGGAGGATGAATGATTTGGATCTGGCATCTCCAAACAGCAACTGGTAATAGTCGAGACAAAACAAAGGAAAGTGAGATGATTCCAATTGCAGCACTTCTGGTTTGCAAGTTGCAGAGATTTATTTCCAAAATTACTTTTTTTTGGCGCTCGACTCTGATGTGGCATGTGACTTCCTTTGCTCCAGTTTGCTTGCATCTGTAAATCTCAGCTGACAAATTAGAATACTTACATTTTGTAGCTTTGCAATAACACTCCTGTGTTTTTGACAAAATAAAGGAAATGTTCGTGCTGATTATGTTCTCAATTGCTTTTTAATGCCCAGTAAACCAGATGTGGCATGAAGGAGCAGAAACACTACTTATGGCAAACAATATCACAATGTGCAGGCTTTTGAATGAGGCAGCAGCCAACATGAATGATTTGATTAAAGATGTTAAAAGATAAAATTTCATTAACAAAATGAAAATTATGATGTGAAATTGATACCTGATTTTTAAAAATTTATTGATAAGGCAGGTTATATTTATTCAAGGAGAAATGAAAAAAGTCAGGCAATTAGTTTCCAAATATAATTAAGGTTGGTGCCAGCAATCAGCAAACAAGAGTGGATAAAAGGTGCCATTCACATTTTCTCAATATAATAATGTGACATGGTTTTATTATTGGGAATAATGAAATGTGGATTATTCCCTCACAAAAGCAAGATGAAGAAAATCAAATTAATTTTGAATGGAAATGTGAGAGTTTTTTTAACATATGGATTTCATTAATATCTGAATAGTATTTTGCATCAGTCTTCACTATGGAAGACACCAGTAACATGCCAGAAACTCAAGAGTCAGAGGAAAGAAGCGAGTGTAGTTGGCTATTACTAAAAAAAAAGGTGTTTGGGAAGTTGATAAGACTGGACAGACTACACCCCAGGGGTTATTTGAAGAGATTGTGAACACATTAAAGGTGATCTTAAGGCATCACAAATGGTTCTCAAGGTCTGGAAAATTGCAAATGTCACTCTTTAAAAGACAGAGATAGACAAAAGGCAGGCAATTACCAGCCACTTAATTTAAAAATGTAGGCGTACAATACATAACTGGCCCTTTCCATCCACGCATCCGTGACGCCCAATTTACACCCGGTATGTTTCGAATGGTGGGAGGAAACCTGATCCCCTGGGGAAATTTCATGCAGACACGGGGAGAACATACAAACTCATTGGTCCTGATGCTGGCACTGAAAAGGTGTTGCACTAACCGCTACACCACCCATGCCACCCTGACTTCAGTGGTAAGTATTATTAAGAATGAGGATTCAGGATACTTCGAAGTACAAGATACAATAGGCTGAAGTCAGCATGGTTTCCTTCAGGGGGAAACTTTGTATGTTCTTTGAGCAAGGAACAAGCAGGGCAGACAAAAGAGAGTCAATGGATCTTATTTTCTTAGATTTTCAGAAAGGTTTTTATAAGGTGCCACACATGAGACTGCTGAACAAGATAGAGACCATAGTATTATGGGAAAGGTACTAAAGATGGAAGATTGATTGCAAAAGGTAGAAGACACAACCCAGTGCGCCACAGGCAAAACTCTCCCCACCACCAGAAACATCTCCATAGAACAGGCTGCTGTCGAAGAACAGCGCCAATCACGAAGGATCCATACCATTCAGGACATGCTCTGTTCCCAACATGAAAGAGGTTCAGATCCCACAAGACTCTCACCACCAGGTTCAGGAACAGCTGCTTCCACTGTATCAGAGTCATGAACAACAGAGTCATCCGGATAGTCATTTAAGGACTCTTATTTTGCTTCTTATTTATTATTAAATATTTATTTTCTGTATTTGCTCAGTTTGTTTACAATGTGCTCTTTTGTTTACATTACTTTATTCAGTAGGACAGTTTGCAGTTACTGATAATTAGGAATTCTGCCTGACATGCAGGGGATAAAAGGAATCTCAAGGTTATATTTGATGACATGTGATGTCTTTGATGATGCTATACACTTGTCCCTCCACTCTGTCCCGACCCACCTCGAGAACAATGTCTTATATACCAGGCTGCGGTTCATTGACTTCAGCTCATTCCCCAAAGGCTGGTGGAGAAGCGGTCTTCAGTTGGACTCAACACCCTTATCTTGTTACTGAACTCAACACCCCTATCTTGTTACTGGATTCTGGACTTCCTAACAGAAAGACCAGTCTGTCCAGGTCAGCAGATCACGCAGATTACTGGCAGAACTCAGGGTTGTGTTCACTCCGGTCCTGTTCATGCTACTAACCCAGAACCGCAATGCCAGATCCAGCTCTAGAGTCATCACTTTTACAGGGGACATGACAGTAGTTGGCCTCATCAGCAACAATGATAACTCACACTACAGAGAAGAGGTGGAAAGTCTCGAGAAATAGTACAAGAATAATAACCTGAGTCTCATTGTGGACAAGATATAGGAGATAGTTGTGGACTTCAGGAGGACCAGAAATGACCACCCTCCTCTACACATTAATAGCTTGGTAGTGGAGTGCAGAAACCACTCAGTCCAGTTCCTCTCAGTCCAGTTGAGAAGTAATCTACCCTGAATACACATCTCTTCACTTGTCAGGAAAGCACAACAGCAACTGCACTTCCTGAGAAGACGGAGGTGGGCAAGGCTACCAACCAGCATCCTGTCAACTTTTGACCGGAGCTCTGGCAAGAGTATCCTGGCTGGCTGCATCACAGTGTAGCATGGTTGCTGTAGAGTATTGGATCAGAGATCAATTCACAGAACCATAAGAACAGCAGAGAGGATTACTGGGGTCTCCCTCCCCTGCATCAATGTCATCCACCACGATCGTTGTTTGAGGACTCGCAAAATCATTGAGGACCATACCACCTGCATGCAGCATCTTCCAGCAACTCCCATTGGGAAAGAGATTCAGGAGAATCAGAGCCACCAGGCTGAGAAACCAACTCTTCCCATGGGCAGAGAGACTGTTGAATGACTGATGAACTGCTCATACAAACCCTCTGAGACTCTCCTATTTAACAATATCTATTTATTTTTATAAATGTATATACATACTGCAAATGTATCGTATGAGTGTTATGTCTTTATGTGGGTTTGCATGCTTTTGCACTGAGGTCTGGAGAAAACTTTATTGGGGTTTTACTTGTACAATCGGATAATTATAAACTTGAACTTGATGTGCATACTCCAACAATAAATTTGAACTTTGACTGGCAGAATGCAGAGTGGTAAAAAAGGAAGCCTTTACTGACTGGGTGCCAGTAACTTGTGATGTTCTGCAGAAGACAGTGTTGGGTCTGCTACATTTCACACTGCATGCAAATGATTCAGATGATGGAATTGATGGCCTTATGGCTAGGTCTGCGAATGAAATGAAGGAAGATGGAGGGGCAGACAGAGTTGAGGAAGCAGGTCGACTGCAGAATGACTTGGACAGGTTGGGAGAATGGGGCAAAGAAGTGGCAGGTGGAATACAGATTTGGGGGACTGTCTTGTCATTCACTTTGGTAGAAGGTATAAAGGCATAAACTATTTTCTAAATGGAGAGAGTATTCAGAAAGTGAAGGTCCAAAGTGACATAGAAGTCCTAGTAGAATTTCCTACAGATTAACCAGTAGGTTGAGTTGGTAGTAAGGAAGGCAAATGCAATGTTAATATTTATTTTGAGAGGACTAGAATACAAAAGCAAATATGTAATTATAAGGTGTTGTTCAGATCACATTTAGAGTATTGTGAGCAGTTTTGGCCCTCATATTTTAGGAAGGAATGATGTGCTGGTGTCAGAGAGGGTCCAAAGGTGGCTTATGGGAATTATCCCAGGGATAAGAGGGTTAAAGTATAAGGAGTATTTGATGACTTTGGACCTGTACTCACTGGAGGTCAGGAGGATGAGAGATAGATCTCAACAAAACATACCAAATATTGAAAGAGCTGGATAATGTGAACATGGAAAAGATGTTTCCAGTAGTGGAAGATTCTAGGCCTCTTTCTTCAGTCAGAGGGTAGTGAATCTGGAATTCGTTGGCACAGATGGCTGGGGAGGCTGTCATTAGATAGATTTAAAGCAGAGTTGAAAAATTCTTGATGAGTATGAGTGTCAAAGATTATGGGGACAGGATAGTGGGGTCGAAGGGAAAAAGAATACATTCGCCATGATTTGAATGCCGGTGAAGATTCAGAAGACTGAATGGCCTAATTCTGCTCCTTCATCTTGTGATCCACACTATCAAGGATCCATTTACACTACTCCCATTTTATTCTCCCCATATTTTCATCAACTACCACTTCTCCAAATTCTGCTCCTCACCTATACACTGGGATCTTCACTGTGGATGCACAATCCCCATATACAACCTTTCCCCATCAGGAAAGTCTCAGGGCTCTCTGCTTCTTTCTTAAAAGCAAAACCATTCAGTCTCCCTCAATTTCACACTAACTGCTCTTTCAACTGCTCCTATCTCATCCAAATCCAGGGTGTACCCATGAGCCTGCCTTTTTGTTGGGGTTTCAATCCTCCCCCATGTGCCATTTCCCAACACTTTCTCTGCTACATCAATGACAGCATTGGTGCTGCTTCATGTACTCGTGCAGAACTCGACAATGTCATGAGATTCATTGCTAACTTCCACCCTGCCATTGAACTTACCTCGACTGTTTCTGATCTCTCTCTCTCTCTCTCTCTCTCTCTCTCTCTCTTTCATTCCCACCCCCCCCCCCCCACCTCCCCCATTTCTGGACTATTTTATCTCCTTTTCAGAAAATAAATTATCCACATAAATAGAGTACAAATCCACTGACTCCCACAGCAATCAGGATTATTATCCTACATCTTGTAAGGACATCGCTCCTTTCTCCCAATTCCTCCTCCTCCACCTGTTCCCAGGATGACACCTTTCACTCCAGGACACCTTCCTCTCCAATACTAACATATCTTGCGAGTGACTCATGAGCTGATAATTAGTAAGCACCATTTAAAGATGGTTTGGGAAAGGAAGCAGAGGCTACATTGGAAACACCCTTCTCACGCATCAAAGAGTTAAGGGTTGGAATGCTTTGTCTTAAAGATTGAAATTTATAAATTCAAAAAGAGGCTTCAAAATGCAAGTGGTAAATAAAGGAGAAAGAGCAGTCAGGAACATGGGAAAATAGCAAGGGGAGAGGATGAACAGCTCAATGTTTCAGTGGAACCAGCTAACTTCTATAGGGTAAATGGTGTGTTTCTGCATTTTGTTACCCTTTAATTTGTCCACTATAAATAGATTATATGAATTCATTAGTTTTTCACCAAAACATATGCATCCCTGATTTCAGGGTAGTTGCTTCTGAGCCCAGTTTAGTTTAATATAGTTGAAAGTAATCCACTAATGTAACAATAGAACCAGAGAACACAACTATGTAAGATGTTTCATTGAGGCGGTAATCAATCCACAAGATAATTTCCAAAGAGGGGTGGGTGAAGATGAACATTCAGTGGCACAAGGACAGCTTCTTCCCCGCAATGAACCAAAAACACTACCTTACATTTCATGCACTATTGTTTATTATTTTTTATATATAATGTCCTAAGATGGTTAAAATATGTATGTTTTCACCATGAAGCTTCGGCAAAACAGAAAATTTCATGACTTGTTCGTGTCAATAAATCCTGATTTTGAAACCGTGTGTCGATTAATTAAAATGAAAGGGAGTTTTCTTTTGGAAAATAACATTTTGAGAGACAGAATGTGAGTAATTTGAGTGTGAATGCAAGAAATATAGATTCCTTATATGGAAACAAATGACTGCTTCTCAAAAGTCTTCACCATTGAGGTTTTCCTTGCACAAGTTCTTACTCTGTCAGAGTTTTAAGTACAATTTCCTGGCTCCTTGAGACTATCAGGATTGCTGAAGGCAAACTGGAGGGAAAGTTACTTTTCAACCAACAATTCTTATGTTCCTATCCACTTGATCCCTCCATCTTTTATAAATGCCTTGTGCTCCAGTGTAAAGGAAGTAACACAACTGTATTAAGAACATCTCCTCTTCTTCATCTTCTAAGAAAATCTGCCCTGAGAGCACAAATATTTTCTGAGGTTTTGGCCACTTACCACAGTTTGGTGGTTAACTTGAATTACTTCATCTCCTGCGTGAATCTTTTTGCACTGGTCTGCAGGAGACTGTAGACAGAGAAAGGAATAATATCAGAGAAATCACAGACAATGTGGATGTCCTCTTCATTAAAACATGGGGAATAAAGGATGAAGTTTTGAAGCAGAATTGATCACAGAAATGAAACTTCACAATATTTTGAATAGTCAATGAGTTAATGATTAATAGAGATCCAAACTAGTTTTATTGTAAGTTTTATTATGTGTTTAGAAAGCTGCAAAATGCTTTTGAAAATATAATCTTACAAAGCTTCAGGCACCATTAGATAATGCTGCACGATTTAAGGTTCTGTGACATAATTAGCACATTATTACCCTGAAACACAAAGACCTACAATTCCCAAAGCAGGATCTTTGATGCATAATTATAAAATAAATAAATGAATTGCAAGACTCTGCTTCTATCAAGGAGTTTGGCTTGATGGGTCTGTGTGTCACAGAAATAGCCTTGTCATTAGAATGCTCTTTACAAGTGAAAAAGCAAACTTACCCTTTCATCTGCCTGTATCCTGAAATGTTCTCCAAAATAAAATTATGCCAACTTGTGAGAGAGCATGCAATGCTAAAAATGGGTCATAATGGATGGTGAAATGTTGAGATAGTTGCTAAGCTTTAAATCTGTGAGGGCTGTGTAGTGCCGATGACATTCTCAGAGCAGTCTGCAAGATACTGCCGAAGGAACAACAAAGTACTGCAAAATATTCTGGTGACACCCAACAGGGGTCATTGATGATCACCATGCGAAAACAAAATACAGGCAACCCCTGCATTAAGGCAGCCCCAAAAAACAGAGAATCCACAAATCTCCACCCAAATTTTGGGATGCAGACTAATATATACAATCACAGAATTTGTACGGAAAACAGTTAATAATAAAACAGAACATTTATTTTGTTTTCAACCCACATTTCATGGAATTGCACGGATACTGTGGCCTCACTTTATGAAAATTTGCTAATTCTTTGCCAGGATTACAGAATTTTGGAAATTTCCAACACTTAATCACTCTTTAAAAAATTCCAACAGAAGCCTTCGAAATTTGGCACGCTTTTCAAACATTCAGCCATCCACTTAATGGATAAGTTTAATTATTAGTTTTTCATCATTCAGCTTATTCTATTAACTCTGAACTGAATGAACAAAATAAGGGAGTCACACCAATCTTATCAGTCTGCTTCCAGAATAATCAATTGATAAAGTAATCACTTCATTTGCTGAAAATGTTAAGGCATGAGCTTTAATTATATTCTCATACCAAGTTGCATTCAACCCTTTAATAACAACATACTATGCACAAACAAGTAAATATGGGAGGAAGTTATGAAGCACCATAGGGAGACCAAGATGTTACCCTGCAGGAAAGACTTTTTTTCTGGAGCCATTGCACAAGGGCCTCTCAGTTCTCCTTGGCTTCATGGTTGCAAGAGTTATAATTGCAATCTCCACCACCAGAAGTTCTGAAGAACATGAGGACACAAGAAGAGAAAGAACAGGCCTAGTCACCAAGAACACCCCCATTCATAAAGTGTAGTGGCTGGAATAGACTAGACTTACAGTGAGATGCTTCAGAATTAAGGCTTCTTACAAGTTGACCAGCTGCCCTATATTGACCACAAAGGTTTCTTTTGTCAATGGTCACACATTCAATAAATATCAACTTTTTTAAAAATTGCATTTGTTCGATGTGGGCAACATTGGCAAGGTAAATGTTTTTTGCTCATCTTTCATTGAAATAGTGAGCTGTTTTCTTGAACAGATCCAGTTCTTCTGGTAGATGTAGCAGCTTGATCCTATTAAATAAAGAGTTCCTGGATTTATATCCAATAATTATTAAGCTAGAGTGGATTATTTCCAAAGCCCCTGTGATGTGCAACCTGGAAAGGTGCAGATTCAAGTAAAGTCAAGCTTATTGTCATCTGATTGTACAAGTATAACCCAACAAAACAGCATTCTCTAATCCTCAATCTCATGAGCCTGGTACACTTAATGGCAAAGATAGCAGAATATGTAAAGGATTGTTGGAGTAACCATGGCAAGTAACACAACTGACAACCACATTGCTGGTGGTGGATGGGACATTAATCAACCAGTCTGGCTCACCCTGGATGTGTCAAAGCATCTTGGGAGTTACTTGAGCTCCACTCAGGCAGTCAGAGAGTATTTAATCATGCTCCTGACTGGGTCTTGCAGAAAGGATTTGATGTGCAAGATGGACCACATCATAGATTACCCAGGTCTGACCTGCATTTACAGCCATTACAAACTTGGTCCTTCTGTGGTGAATGGTGACACCCCTCCCCCACCCCCAGGATGTGGATAGTAAAGGCAAAGATTCACATAATACTACATTTAGAAGGTAACATACATAAAATTCTTTAACCTTTGTCTACCGTAAGGCAGACAGAGTGTCGCCACTTTGTCCAGCGTTCCTCAGCACTTGGTGTTCCTAGGTGGTCTCCCCTCCAAGTACTGACCAGTCCTGTGCCTGCTTAGTTTCCAAGATCAGACTATCCCATGTGTATTCAAGCTAAGAAAGGAACATGGTGATTATCATGCCATTGACTAAAGTTGAATTTCTCACTCTCTCACTCGAATTGAACATTGTGCAATCATCAAAAAAATCCTTAATTCTGATCTTATGATAAAAATGTCCTTGATTCAGCAGCTGAAGATGGATGGGGACCAAGAAATGTCTGCTACGAGGAGCCAGGGTTAAAATGATGTCCAAAGGCATATGATATTTTGCTCTAGCTTTGAGTGTGAAGTCCAGAGCCCCATAAGGATGCAGTCAATCACTTCCTGGACCTTCAGAAATTCGTGAGTCATGGCAATTTCATATATCTATGATCTCAGCTGTTTTCCACACAAGAAAAAAGATGAACTTCCTCACTTGACTTGAATTCAATCATAGAGATCCTGTGTACCGTGTACATTGGGAGAGATGGTAATGGAGTGAACTTTGTTCTTTGAAACATGGTCCTCATGCAAGCAGTATCAGATTACCCATTAGGCTGAGTAGGCTTAAACCTAGGGGCATCGGCTCCCGGCAGAAGCAGGAACTTTGGGCTCCTGGCAGGAGTGGGAATGTCGGGCTTTACAATTCTTTCAACCCCAAAAGATCAATTGATTTCCCCCCCTGGCATTTATAGACTCCTTTTGACCCCCTGGAATGTTATGACCCTCTGGATAGTCTCATTGACCCCCCAGAGGCCAATATTGACTACTTTATTTTGACTACATTATTGACAATATTGACTACATTAATACATTATTTAATGTAACAGTTACTTTATTCTATTCAACAAAGGGTGGGGCAGGGTCAGAGGGAGCCTAGGGGCTCAGGTGGTAGTTAATATGCAATTGCATGTAAGGTCCTTCAAACTCTGATGGGTGCCACCTCTGTCCCTTCTCCTTTTGTAACTGTCCATGCTGGAGGCCCTGGACTAAAGCACGTGCCCTTTAGTGAACAGTGTGCATCATCTCCAAAGTGAGTTGTGCCACATTTCAAGTTCAGCAAATGTTCAAATAAATGATGCTTTCTTTGAGCAGGGTTTATCCCTGCTTTACAGTCGTGAATTCCATGGCATAGTCTTATACAGGGAGATAGTGCATTAATATGAATCAATTTCACAGGGCAAGGGTCAAGTACTTTGCATGGGTTCTGATATCACTCTTGAACTGCTTTGTGAAGACTATCAGGTCACTTGTCTGAGTGCTACTGGCACCATGTAACCCAGCACGGTCAGGTGGTCAGTAACTAAACTGGCTCCCCCACCAAGTTTGCCTCATGTGGAGGGTGATTTCAGGATGAAAAACAAGACTTGTCAAAGGGCGGACAAACCCTCTCATAGCATCAACGTCTATCTAGCGTACACATGCTGTGAAGCGCGGAAAGCTTAGTCTGGCCATTCACTGTAACAGAACTTTCCCCAACCATCTTGGACCTCACCATGCCACTGGATCCAGGAGGGGATGTCGAGAGGTTGGGTCTGGATCTGTATGACCCCCAACTCACCTAAAATCCATTCATGCACACGCTGTTCCTTTCTGAGGAGTGGGGCATCCTATCAAACCCCACAAACTGACTGAGAGGAACCATAATCATCCTATGGGATGGACAGCCAGAAAAAAAAATGCAAAGCACCACACATTCAAAAACTATTCACACCATAACTTCAAATGAAAAGATTCTGGCATGAAAATTCAAGAACAAAGCAAACAAAAAGCATTCCTGCACAATGAAATTTCCAAACCATTATCTAGTCCCAGTGGAATTTCATGGTCTGTGAAGTAATGCTGGGCTGTCAACAGGAATGTAGTTTGGTTTGGTTTATGTTTAACTGTCATTTTACACTTGGTACCTTGAGAAATGTTATCATAATTAAATCCTAATCATCAGACCCAAAAGGTGTGCACAATTCGATGGGAATATTTAGCTTCTAAATTTAAAGTTAACCTTGGACTAACAAAACAACAGCTGATCTTTGATAACAATTTATCCTTGCATCTCCTTCTGCATTTCAGACCATTAGCTTAAAACACAACAGCTGTTCAGAGAGGTATTCATTGTTCTGGACCTGATGTCTGCTTCATGCTTGTTTCACAATATTTGTTTCCTACAATTTGTGTTGCAGCAAGGAATGAGGTAACAATAGCCATTGAACAGTTTCAATCACTCATTGCCTGTTTCAGTGAGGTCGTTTCTGAGCGTTGCCATCTGCTTGACAAATGCAACAAGGACTGGGTGTCACAAAACATGATCAGTCAAACTAGGACACCGGCAAAAATTCTCACTTTTGAGTGGAGGATGATGGAATTGTGTCGAGAAATGAAACAAAGAGAAAATTAACCAAAGACAAGTAGCGGCAAAGTAAAAAGTTTTTGTTTAAAAAAAAGAGATGCAGCACAATTTCAGCCCACAAGCCTCCACCACTCAACTACACCCATGTCACCAATTAACCTACAAACCCTGTAGATCTTTGGAGGAAAACCTGGAGGAAACATATGCAACCTCATTCGATTCAAACTCCGCTTCGTACGCAGCTTGCTGATGCTGGAACAGCATGGTGCTAATTGCTACATTCATCGTTATATCCAAAGATGAATGGTTAATGATAAAAAAGTGAAACAATGCGAGCCAGAATGCTGAAATGAAAACAGACACACTGGGAATATTACAACATCTCGGGCAACAACTTTGAAGAAACAACAATGAGAAGAGAATTCTGACAGATGGACACTGACCCAAGAAATGAGGCTACTGTTGGCGCAGCAAGAAACTCAGAGTTAATGCCTCACAGCACTTGCGACCCACTCAAAGACATGCAGTTTGGTGGGCTGTTTGGCCACTACAAATTCCCCCTGGTGTGGGAGTGAGAGGTGAGATCTGGGGACAGTTGGTAAGAATGTGGGGAGAATAAAAACTGCAATCAATGCCTGATGAGCATACATGGGGGCTTGATAGTTGGCACAAGCTAAGTGGGCCAAAGGGAATGTTTCCATGCTGTACATGACCCTACTGCTTTGCATTCAGCTGACACTACCAGACTGTCCAGCATTGTTACTTGTATTGAAATATAAAACCCATGGTCCAAAATTATTTTTCAGATTCTATTCAAATTTAATGACGGTCTGGTCTGGGGACACCAATAACCCAGAGCGTAAAGCTATCCAAAAGGTAGTGGACACAGCCCAGGACATTACAGGCAAAAGCCTCCCCACTACTGGGAACACCTACAGGAGATGGTGCCATCGGAGAGCAACAACAATCAACAAGGATCCACATCATCCAGCACACGCTCTATTCCCAGTGCTGCCATCAGCCAGTCTTCAGCAAGTCACCCAATTGCAAGTTGCCTGCTTGAATTTTTCAGACGCTGAGGCCCTCGTTGGTCCGCTGATGTGCTCACCGTACTACACGGTCGTTTCCTTTGCTCTTCTCTCAACAGGAGCTGTTCTCGCTGTTTCTGGTGCCCTGCGCTGGTCCGTTGCTACCCCACTGTCTGCAACCTCTGACAAGTCATTGCCAATGTAGGTGCTTCCACCTTGGGCCTAGATCTCTGTGATTGCAGTTTTCACTTAGAAATGCCGTCAGTTTCTTTACAGGAATTTTAAAGCCTGTATTGAGCCGACAGCATTAGGACCGGGAGGTTTAACCCTTTGGAGTAGCACTTTGTCTCCACTCCCTACTCTCCAAGGCCTGTACCAGCAGCTCTAGCAATAGTTCATCCCTGAACTATCACAGAGTATCATCTGAAAATCTGCAGCATGACTCAGTGGTGTCATGTTGAATGGTGACACAATTGTTGAATCAACAGACCAGTAATTCAGAGACCCAAACTTTAATCACATTAAACAGAATTTAACTTGATATAATAACCTGGAACTTGGAAAGTCAATCATTCTCAAGTTTATTGTCTTCACAACGAAACAGTGTTCTCCAGTCCTCAGTGCAAAACACGCAGACACACAACCAGACATAGCACACATACAGACAATACACAAAGTATTTCATCTACACAAATAAATAAATAGATAGATAAATAGATTTTGTTTTGTGCAGTCTCAGATTGTGTGTGACCAGTTCCTTTGGTCATTCAGCATTCTCACTGCCTGTGGGAAGAAGTTGTTCCTCAGCCTGGTGGAGCTGGGTTTGATATTCCTGCATCTCTTTCCCAACAGGAGCAGCTGAAAGATACTGTGTAAGAGGTTGAAGGGGCCCTCAGTTATTTTGTACTCCCTCTTCAGATCACGTCTATGGGGGGGATGGGGGAGTCTCCAGCGATCCTCTCTGCTGCTCTTATGGTCTTGTGGATTGACCCAAGAAAATGAATGGTGCAGCATTTAAGAATTGAACTATGGCTCATTCTTGGAGGACCTTATTTTCTTCACTTTTAGGGTGCAAGTTCATTTAAACAAATCATAGAAACCAGTTGGGAGATGTGCATAAACACAGGTGCAACTTCTCCCATAAAAGTTGTTTTTTCCCTGTTGATTGCCTGAATTCCAGATAATAGGAGTTTTTAACTGTCATTTAAAAATATTCCTTTGGCAACTGCAGTTTTCTTTTGTCACTTTGTTTGACCTGTACTCAGAATCCTCTGCATTTTGAAATTCACATCCCACAAGGACACTTATTTGCCAGATTTTTGAAAGTGCTAAGCTGAAGACTGCATTTCTGGCCGGTTTCTCTGCCTGTCTAAATAACTGGGTGCTCCAAGGTAGGTCTTGTGTTTTCGAGTCTGTAGTTATAGGTAGAATGATGGAACAGTTTGCTTTTCACCCGGTGTAATGCTTCTGTTGAGGGAGGTGGGCAATTATTAGTAATGTGGTGGAAAGAAGTGCTTACAAATATATGTAAATATCTGTAATTACAACTACTTGCAAATTAAATGACCACCATACAATTGTAACATGCTATCATTTAAAAAAAAGAATACTATTGCATACATTTTAATTTTCCTGTTGCTATTTTTAGCAATGAATGAAAGACCAGATAGCCCAGACAGTCCAATGTAATGAGTTCACCTGGGAGAGCAAAATTAAAGCAAATGAAAAATCCTGGCCAATTTGGAGGATGAAAATTCATTTTTGATTCTTCCAGGGAACCAAAATAAGAAAGCCAAACCAATGGTGTGATTTGAGAATCCTGGGCTGCTGTCACAAACAATCTCCATTCAATTTTGATTTTTTTTTAATGGGGAGGTAACAGTGTTGAGCTTCCAAACCATTTAAAGGCGGCAAACAAGGAATATAGTCAAGTTTTCACCAATGAAGATCCTGTAGAGCATGAATGAGATTCAGTATTTGTGGCAATTCACATCTTGTCACCAATGCTCATTTCAGAGAACATGAGTCATTAAAAACACACCGAAATACTGGAGGATTTCAGCCAGTCTTTCAGCATCCATAGGATTTGATAAAGATATATTGCTAACATTTTGGTCCTGAGCCCTTCTTCGAGGAAGGAGCAGAATGAGCCAGAAGCTGGAAATCTCAAAAAGTCTCAGAATTCAGACAGTGCTGGCTGGGGGAGGAATATCCAGACCAACAAAAAGTTTTAAATGAATATGGATAAGGGACGAGGTGAGAATGCATCATGTTTGTGTGAAAGGAGATGGGGAAAAGAGGGACAGAGCAGGGGGAAGGCGATGGGGGAAGAAGTGGGGTGGAGGGGTTAAACAGAAGGCAGAGAAGTTGATATTAATAACATGCAGTTGGAGGGTGGCCCAGTCGGAATACAAGGTGTTGTTCCTCCAAATTGTGGACAGTCTCAGTCCGGATGACATCTCAGATAGTGTCCACAGCATTCTGAAAAGGGAGGATGAGCAGGCCAAAGATGAAGTCCTGAAGAGGGAATAAAACAAAATGGTAGGGCCTCAAGGGTAGCAATCTCAGAATTGCTGTCTGTGCCACATGCCAGTGTGGGTAAGAATATGGCAGCTGAATGTGTGGTTGAAAAATTGGTGCAGGGGGCAGGGTTTCAGATTCTTGGATCATTGGGATCTTTTCTGGGGAAGGTGCAACTTCAATATAAAGGACAGGTTACTCCTGAACTTTGGGGGATGGGGGGGGTTGGAATTTAAAAAAAAATTATAGCAGGGCAGAAGCTGATTCCAGCCATTTTAACATGTGCTCCAAATTTCACCCAAATTAACTGACAACTCCGTAGGTTTTGGAGCACCCAGAGGAAACCCATTAAGACCCAGGGAGAATGTACAACTCCTTGTAGCACTATCAATTAGACCCAACAGACCAGAAGTTGAGATTAATAGGCTTTAATCACCATAAACCTACAAACACATCTTGCATGCTGTTGGCCAGATTCCAAGGCAGTATTGATGGAGGGGACTGGGTGATTACTGCCTTTATTAGGGATCCTGGAAGGGGAGGAGCTACAATATCAGGGGTGGGCCAACAACCAATACAGTATTCCACCACATTCCTTACAGACAGCGCCAGATTTGAGCCCCAGTCACTTGTGCTGCAATAACATTGAGCTAACCACTACGCTAACTGTGCCACCCTAAATTAGGAAGGGAATTGAAGGTGACGGGAAGAAGGTAGAATGGTGATTTCACTCAGTGACTCTGGGGGAAACTCTCTTTTGCTTATCTTCCTCTGACTGTAAGGGGCACCAGCCAATTTCTGCTCATGGTGAATCTTTGTCTGCCTTACGGCAGACTAAAGTCAATTTCATGTAATATTAAATCTGTTTTATTACATGGCAATAAAGGAATCATGAATCAGTTGAAAAGAATTGTAAATCAAATGCAATGGAATGACAGGATGGACTAGATTGGCTGAATGGCTGAATTCCCCACCAAGGTCTGAAAGTCTTTCTGTGCTAAATGACTTTGAGTTCCCTATAATGAGTGTTCCCAGAATAGCTTGGGTTAAGTTATCACGAGTTTTTTTTAAATTTAGGCAAGCAGCATGGTAACAGACCATTTCTGCCCTCAAGTCTGTGCTGACCAATTTACACCCAATTATCCCCCAGTATGCTTCAAATAATGGGAGGAAACCAGAGCAACAGGGGAAAACATGCACAGACATGGAGAATGTACAAACTCCTTACAAACTGCGTGGGATTTGACACCCCCCCATACCCTATCGCTGGCACTGTCAAGGTGTTGTTCTAACCACTACCCCAACTGTGCCACCCCAGAGAAGCTTCATAAGCAATGTTGGACGAGGTCTGATGCATCCTGGAGGCAGAAAATGTGCATGAGGTATATGAGTGACTAATGTCCAGAAGAGAACGTTCACTTTTCCAAAGTGAAAACGAAACAACCCAGATGTGATCCTTGCCATATTTCACACTGAGGTGGGTGGAGTAATTGTGCAATTTAATTTTTAAGCAACTGCATGCACCCTGAAGCAGATCAATATACAAAGAACCTTTTTAAAAAAAATCACATTAAATTTGAATGAAGTAACACAATGTGGTGCTCTGTTAGCCAGAATCAGACACACACAAGGTAAAGACTGAACAACTTTACAACAGACTTTAATCCACAAAGACTTCCACAGATCCAGGCTGGCTGTGGCTGCAGCAACTCTGAGTGAGGCCTCGGGAGGCCGGCACAGGCTTATATCCCGGAGGGTGATTGACACCTGACCGGGTGGGGCTTGATCCCTTCAGGCCGACTGATTGACACGCGGCCAGGTGTTGTCCTGTCCCCTTACACTCCTGCAGGTACAGGTGTTTCCCCCTGCGATTCCCCTCGCCGTCAAGTACTGGCACAGTTCGTCACTCATGAAACTAGGCCCCCCCTCAGTTGCTGTGGATGAAGGTAGGGTAGCCAAACATGGTGAAAATTTGCCCCAGGGCCCTGATGATGGTGGCAGTAGAGGTGAAAGCGTAAGGGAAGTGTGAGTACTCGTCTACTACCGTAAGGAAATAGACGTTTCGGTACGTAGAAGATAGGGGCCCTTTGAAGTCCATGCCGAGGTGCTCGAAAGGCCGAGTAGCCTTTACAACATGGGCCTAGGGCGGGCGGAGGAAACAGGGTTTACACTCCGCGCAGACCCGACAAGCCTCGGTCATGTCCCTGACGTCCCTGATGGTGTACGGCAGGTTCCGGGAAGGCTGTGTACGGCCCCTCACCCCAAGTCCAAAGCCTGCTGCGCAGCTCAGACGGCAAAGTCCTCCTCAGCGACAAGATCTCCATCCTCAACCGATGGTCAGAACACTTCCAATCTCTTTTCAGTGCCAACCGCTCAGTCCAAGATTCCGCCCTGCTCCAGCTCCCTCAACAGCCCCTAAGGCTAGAGCTGGATGAGGTTCTCACCCTGGATGAGACATATAAGGCAATCGAACAACTGAAAAGTGGCAAAGCAGCAGGTATGGATGGAATCCCCCCAGAGGTCTGGAAGGCTGGCGGCAAAACTCTGCATGCCAAACTGCATGAGTTTTTCAAGCTTTGTTGGGACCAAGGAAAACTGCCTCAGGATCTTCGTGATGCAACCATCATCACCCTGTACAAAAACAAAGGCGAGAAATCAGACTGCTCAAACTACAGGGGAATCACGTTGCTCTCCATTGCAGGCAAAATCTTCGCTAGGATTCTACTAAATAGAATAATACCTAGTGTCGCCGAGAATATTCTCCCAGAATCACAGTGCGGCTTTCGCGCAAACAGAGGAACTACTGACATGGTCTTTGCCCTCAGACAGCTCCAAGAAAAGTGCAGAGAACAAAACAAAGGACTCTACATCACCTTTGTTGACCTCACCAAAGCCTTCGACACCGTGAGCAGGAAAGGGCTTTGGCAAATACTAGAGCGCATCGGATGCCCCCCAAAGTTCCTCAACATGATTATCCAACTGCACGAAAACCAACAAGGTCGGGTCAGATACAGCAATGAGCTCTCTGAACCCTTCTCCATTAACAATGGCGTGAAGCAAGGCTGTGTTCTCGCACCAAGCCTCTTTTCAATCTTCTTCAGCATGATGCTGAACCAAGCCATGAAAGACCCCAACAATGAAGATGCTGTTTACATCCGGTACCGCACGGATGGCAGTCTCTTCAATCTGAGGCGCCTGCAAGCTCACACCAAGACACAAGAGAAACTTGTCCGTGAACTACTCTTTGCAGACGATGCCGCTTTAGTTGCCCATTCAGAACCAGCTCTTCAGCGCTTGACGTCCTGCTTTGCGGAAACTGCCAAAATGTTTGGCCTGGAAGTCAGCCTGAAGAAAACTGAGGTCCTCCATCAGCCAGCTCCCCACCATGACTACCAGCCCCCCCACATCTCCATCGGGCACACAAAACTCAAAACGGTCAACCAGTTTACCTATCTCGGCTGCACCACTTCATCAGATGCAAGGATCGACAACGAGATAGACAACAGACTCGCCAAGGCAAATAGCGCCTTTGGAAGACTACACAAAAGAGTCTGGAAAAACAACCAACTGAAAAACCTCACAAAGATAAGCGTATACAGAGCCGTTGTCATACCCACACTCCTGTTCGGCTCTGAATCATGGGTCCTCTACCGGCACCACCTACGGCTCCTAGAACGCTTCCACCAGCGTTGTCTCCGCTCCATCCTCAACATCCATTGGAGCGCTTTCATCCCTAACGTCGAAGTACTCGAGATGGCAGAGGTCGACAGCATCGAGTCCACGCTGCTGAAGATCCAGCTGCGCCGGATGGGTCACGTCTCCAGAATGGAGGACCATCGCCTTCCCAAGATCGTGTTATATGGCGAGCTCTCCACTGGCCACCGTGACAGAGGTGCACCAAAGAAAAGGTACAAAGACTGCCTAAAGAAATCTCTTGGTGCCTGCCACATTGACCACCGCCAGTGGGCTGATATCGCCTCAAACCGTGCATCTTGGCGCCTCACAGTTTGGCGAGCAGCAACCTCCTTTGAAGAAGACCGCAGAGCCCACCTCACTGACAAAAGGCAAAGGAGGAAAAACCCAACACCCAACCCCAACCAACCAATTTTCCCCTGCAACCGCTGCAACCGTGTCTGCCTGTCCCGCATCGGACTTTTCAGCCACAAACGAGCCTGCAGCTGACGTGGACTTTTTACCCCCTCCATAAATCTTCGTCCGCGAAGCCAAGCCAAAGAGAAAGAGAAGAGACAACCTGGTAACACCGGATGGCAGAGGGACTCATGCAATGCCTGCAGCCTGTCATCGTGCATAGACATACAGGTGCGAGTGAGGGCATCGGGGGAGTTGTTAAACTTCCTGGGCGGTACTGGATGTTGTAGCTGTAGGTTGCCAGCTCAACTCTCCAGCGCAGGATTTTGTCGTTCTTGATCTTGCTCTTGTGGGTAGTGTTATACATGAACGCCACAGGCCGCTGGTCCATGAGGAGGATGAATCTGCTGCTGGCCAGGTAGTGACTGCTTCCACAATCGCTTGGGCTTCCTTTTCAATGGCAGAATGCCCGAGCTCGGAGCCGTGGAGGGTCCTGGAGAAGAAAGCGACAGGGCGCCCCTCATAGTTGAGGGTAGGGGCGAGGGCTACCTTGAAGGCATCGCTGCATCATGAGATCCACGCTGTCTTGCCTGATGCAGATGAAGGCTGCCTGCACTTCGGGTGGGAGGGGAAATGTTATAGCTTGAGCCAGAGGGCAGACCTTGTCTGAGAAGCAAGGGACCCACTGCGAGTAATAAGAGAAAAGGCCAAGGCACCTGCGGAGGGCCTTTAGCATGGGGGGAGAGGTAACTCCATTAATGGGCGCATCCTTTCTGGATCTGGGCCGACGACTTCATGGGCCCCATGAAGGAGAGGGGGGTGGTGCTAAACACACACTTCTCCTTGTTATAAGGTTCAGCTCCGTGGCCGTCTGGAGGAATTTCTCCAGGTTAGCACCATGGTCCTGCTGGTCACGGCCACAGATAGTGATGTGACCCAGATACAGGAATGTCACTTTCAGCTTGTGCCGGTCCACTGTGCGATCCATCTCCACTGGAAAATGGAGACCCCGTTCATGACCCCAAAGGTGAAATGGTACAGACATCCGTCCGCCTCAAAGGTGGTTTAGGGCTTGTCCTTCGGGTAAATGGGGATTTAGTGATGTGCCGACTTCAGGTCAATCATGGAGAAAACCCGGTAGCGGTACCTGATATCTTGTTGACCATGTCGGCGATCCTTGGCAGGGGGTAGGCGTCCAGCTGGGTGTACCGGTTAATGATCTGGCTGTAATCCACGACCATTCTCGGCTTACTTCCCCCTTTGACCACCAGAACTTGGACTCTCCAAGGGCTGTTACTGGGCTCTATGACACCTTCCACCAGGAGTCGCCGCACCCCCGCCTTGATGAAGTCTCAGTCTGCAGCGCAATAGCGCCTACTTCTGGCAGCAATCGGCTTGCAGCCTAGTGTAAGATGTGGGAAGAGCACTGGTGGGGTGATACACAGTGTGGAAAGGACGCAGGTTGACCGGGGTTGGTAGGTTGGCATACTGTGTAACGTGAGTGGAGGTTGGGGCCCCCCGAAGGCAAGGGTGACACTCTGCAGGTGGCACTGGAAATCTAGGCCCAGGAGGACTGGGGTGCAGAGTTTGGGCATGGCCAGGAGCCTGAACCCTATGTAAGTCTCCCCTCCCACAGTTATATCGGCCGAGCATGCCCGAGGATACCAACAGTCTTATCCTTGGCGGCGAGGGCAATCGAGCAGGTGGTGGGGTGGACTTTTAATCTCAGGGAGTGGGCCACGCTCGGGTGAATGAAGCTCTCAGTGTTGCCACTGTCGAACAGGCATTTCGTTACCTGCCCGTTGACTTGCATGTCCATCATAGAGCGCCTGAGGTAGTGAAGGATGTTCCTGGTCAGCTTGGTGGCGGCCAGGACTATCTCTGAGTCGGAGTCATCGCTCTCTGGTTGTGCGCAGTGGTTTATGGCACCCGGAGGCGTGGGGAGCATTGGTAGCATGGCCTGGTCATCGCTCGTGTTGACCACGTCGACATCGGTCGTGGGGTGCGGCGTGCGGAAGCCGATGGCATCCAGAAGCGTGGGGAGCATCGGTAGCACGGCCTGGTCATTGCCCATGTTGACCACGTCGACATCGGTCGTGGCGTCCGGCGTGAGGTACCCAATGGCATCCAGAGGCGTGGGGAGCATCGGTAGGGCAGCCTGGTCATCGCCCGTGTTGACCACATCATTCTCAACATCGTCAGGGACCTTCCATGTTGGCCGCTGCCTGGCCAAAGATGGCGGCAGCACGTGGGGGCCTACTGCATGGCTGGCTTCCTTACCCAGCCGTGTTCATTGTGCCAGGGGAAGTGATGCCATTGCAGCCGGCGGTAGTGATATCATTACGTCAGCTGGAAGTGACGTCATGCCGTGAGCCAGAAGTGATGTCACTGTAGTTCTTGGCAAGCAGCACTGTCGAGGGCGGGGACTGGTCCCGGTGCTTGGGGCACACGTTGTGACAGTTGCTGGTGGGGCCGGATGTTGCACCATTGAGGTCGGGGAAGGCGGAATTCGTAACAGGGACAATGGCACTACCCAGCACGCGCGCGTGGAGGTGTCCGCGGGGGAGGTCATAGAGGGCCACTGAGCTGCTGACTAGTTTTGAGAGGGACACTTTAGTGAAGTTGGCTTTCTTGCCGCATTGGGAACAATACTGGTTCCTAGCCGGGCAATTTTGGCGCAATCGTCGGTCTGACCCACACCAGGACCCACAGTACTTAAAGGGACACTGGACATCTGCCGCAGTGACATTTTCCTCCCCACCTCTGTCTGGGGCTGCAGCTGCAGTGTGATGGCCATGAGGGAGCCTGGGGGTACCTGGAATCGAAGGCTTCGATGTGCAGGGCTACTGCTTCCAGAGCTTGGACCACTTCCATTGTCTTGGTTAGGGCGTAGATATGGTCTTCCAGCAGCTTCTGCCGGATGGCACTCGAGGGTAGCCCTCAGACAAAGGCATCCTGGATCAGCCTCTCGACCTTCTCTGCACCTACCCCGGGTTCAGCCAGACACAGTCGGGCCAACTCTCGCAGGTGTTCCAGGTAAGACTCAGCCATCTCCCTGGGTTGCTGGGTTTGGGTATTGAGGAGGTACCTTGCACAGACCGCATTCATGGGGGCCTTGTACAAGTTCTCGAGAGTGTCCATTGCACTCTTGTACATGGAGCAGCCTTTGGTTGCCTGGAAGGCGTGGGGACCCAGCTTTGACTGGAGTAGGACCAGCCTCTTCCGATCCAAGTCCAGGATGCTGCCTTAGTGTGCCTCAATGATTGCCTCGACCACGTGCTGCCAGATCTCGAAGCGTGTCTGGGCTTCCGGGTGGCGTGGGTCGACTTCAAGGCTCCCTGCGCTCAGGAGTTTTTCCATGGCAGACATGGGAAAATTTTGTGGATTAAATTGGGGTGCGCTGTTAGCCAGAATCAGACATACACAAGGTAAAGACTGTACAACAGGCTTTAATCCACAAAGACTTCTACACAGCCAGGCTGGCTGTTGCTGCAGTAACTCTGAGTGAGCTTCGGGAGGCCGGTGCAGGCTTATATCCTGGAAGGTGATTCACACCTGAACGGATGGGGCTTGATCCTTTCAGGCCGACTGATTGACAGTCAGCCAGGTGTTCTCCTGTCCCCTTACACTGCAGGTACAGAGGTTGCCTCCTGCAGTAGGCCGGCGGTACACTCCTGTAGACCGGTGGTGTACCACCACACACAATAGTCTCTATTTTTTCCCTGCCCACAGACCATCTTCAGTAAGCCATTCCTTACCACCAACCACCTAAAACGAGCCCACAGTGGGGGCAAGGGAAGGCTGGAAGCTCCTGCCCTTTTAAGGCCATAAGTCTATAAAACATGGTGCAAAAAATGCTAATCAGCCCATCGAGTCTGCCTCACCATTTAATCATGAGCTGATCCATTTTCCCACTCATCCCTGCTACCTGGCCTTCTCCCCATAACCTATGATGCCCTGGCTAATCAAGAACCTATTGACCTTTGCCTTAAACACAATCAAATGATCTGGCCTCCACAACCACCTGTGACAACAAATTCCACAGATTTACCAGCCGCTGACTAAAGAAATTCCTCTGCAATCTCTATTCTAAGTCGATGCCCTCCAATCCTGAAGTTATGTCCTCATGTCCAAGACTCTCCCACCATGGGAAACAACCTTTCTATATCTACCCTGTCCATGCTTTTTAACATACAGAATGTTTCAATGAGATCCCCCCTCATTCTCCTAAATTCCAATGAATACAGAAGAGCTGTTAAGCATTCTCATATGATAATCCTTTCATTGCCAGAATAATTCTTGTGAATCTCCTCTGAACCTCTCCAACATTAGAACATCCTTTCTTAAATGAGGAGCCCAAAACAGCTCACAATTCTCCAAGTGCCCAATTAAGCCTCAACACCACATCCATTTTTACCAGACCATCATCAGGATTTCAATTTTCAATTTGGGTTTTTTTTGTCAAATGTCAAATTTATCACCTTGTTTTACATAACACCATGGACCACCAATAACAAATCTATGTGGATCACCAGTGAGAAATTGAGAAATCAGAGAGGAATAATTAGCCTAAACCGATTTTTTTAAAAAATCACAACTTTGTGGTATTGCCTGAAGAAAATTGAGCATTGGAGTAAAGTTGTCATCTTTTTAGTTATAAATATTAAATTTAGACATACAGAACAGAATGGTCCCAGTTGCTGGCGCTATAAAGGTGCTGCACTAACCGTTACGCTAACCCCACGATATCAGGCCTTGGTGAGACTAGCAAGTAGTTTCCAATTGGTGAATGAAGATTATACTTGCCATCAATGGAAGGCAATAAAGGTTCACCAGGAACGTTCCAGCGATAGCAGACTTCGTCAGAAGGATGCTTAAATAAATCTGTATTCCCTGGAGTTTAAAAGTATCAGGTGATTTTGGCACAAGATTCTTATTTAGATCAGATTGTGGATTTTATTTTATGGCTGAGGAATCTAGGACCATCAGGGTGCACAGTACATTCCAAAGACATATGGGTTACTTGTTTAATAGGTCACATAGGTGTATTTGGGCAGAGTGAAGTTGTGGGCCAGAAAATCCTGTATCTTGAAATTAAATTAAAAATTGAAATGATCTCTTAAAAATTTTCAGAAGACCTCGATGAGATCATGGGTGAGCTGCCACACTCCCCTAACTCCTCCTTTGCCAGTTTCACAATCCTTAATCTCCAGATCTTTAAAAAAAATCTTTAAATTCCCCCAGTGCTTCTGCAGTAGAGAGAGGCAGAAATTTACTACTCTCAGTGAATGATTGCCCTTCCCTTGTAATTAAGTCCCCTCATTCGAGACTCTTTCACCAATGGAAATATCTGAATGTCCACTCTTCATGCCTACGAAGAATCACCTGCTTCAACCCAATCACCCCTCATTCATCTCAACTCCAAAAAATGCAATTCTAACATTTCTCACCATTCGTGGCAGGGAAACTTGCTCATCCCTGCAATCAGTCGAATGAACTTTTTCAGGACTTTTTAATCATCCCTTCTCAAGTAACAGGGGAAAAAGTTTCATGCTCTAAATCTCATGCAGCAAAGGCAAAAATGTAATTTGGTCATTCCTTACAGTGGAAACATCGCAGCACATCTGCCTCATCAATGAGATAAGAACTTTAAAAATCTCAGTGAGAAAACCTTTAATTGTTCTCACTCTTGGGTATAGACAAACTACTTGATCCCGCCATCAATCTGATGAACATTTATTTTACTGTTTCTACTGCAAATGTACAGTTTGCTTGGTTGAGAGACCAGGCCTGTACAAATGGTAATTGGGACATCAGGGTGCCTGCTATACATAGTCCAGGATTGAGTATACAAGAGGGGAGTGATCCTGCTGTCTGACACATCATGGATTTGTGTCAGATTTGAAGTCTCCTTTAAAATACCCTTTCTCATTATCCATCACTGGATATTCTGGTGCATTGAAGGCGATGACAAATTTTATCAATGAGAGATGGCCCCTGAATGTTTTGCATTTGCCAGTATCTCATCATGAATATTTGTTGTCAGGAATCACTGAAGGATGTGAAATGAAACAACACAGGTTGTTCCACCCTAACCCCAAGTCCAACACCTCTTGTAATGAGACCCAAGTTGCACTCAGACAGCAGTGGTGGGTGAGCCACATGAATGGCATGCTCAACACCAGCTTCCCACAAAAGACACTTTTCCAAGCACTGCCATGGAAAATAGTTGCCATTAATCATGGAGATTCTGCATGGGAAGTGGTTGTTAATAGAGTTGTGCAATTGATCTCTCAGTCTTGAATTCCTCAAAATCAAAGTGCCTGTCATTTCATGAATGATACTAAAAACTGTACAAGTATAGAAAATATGATGTACAATCATGAGATTAAGAAATGGGCTCCATTTGTGAAAAATGTAATTTAATGGAATTAGAAGTTATACAGTATGTACGCACAAGGCTAACACTAAGCATATGTATAATGGATAGAGTTCTATAATATTGCATTAATGCATGGAGAATGCACAAGTGTTAGACAGTACATGTTAATGAATGGGAAAATCATAATGTTAACTATGTGTGATAGGAAACAAAGGAAAAAAAGAAAGAACAAAATGATTTTATAATGTTTAGCCATTATAAAAATTTGCTTTCTTTGCATTACAATTTACACAGATTCAGAAAGGCTCACCAGGCTAATGTAAAATTGCTAAAATAGATTGTAGAGCTCATCGAAACCAAAGACTTGTTGATCCAAACCAAGGCTTTTATTAGCAAAAGACAGGAGCTCTTCACAGGTGGCTGACCAGTCCGGAATGATCTGACCTGGCTAGGGACACAACCCTTTAAGGCCCAGACAGTAGGCGTGGGTAGCTCTCAGCCAATCGCTATAAGCACAGTCTAGATACTGTAACTATATATACTATATACATTGGTGATAGATCTGTACTATCACATAGATACAACAGCAGTCTCAATTGGAGTCACTTTACTTTCAGCCTAGGTTTAACCAAACAAACAGTTGCCACCTCTTCACCATCAGATTCCTAAACAACAGATTCAAAGACTCATTTCAAGACTTACTTTACACATTATTCATTACAGAACATTTATTTTTTCGGCAATCCACTTCATTTACATTTCTTTCTTTGTTTACCTTTCTCTTTTATATACACATCTTGAGTACAGTTTACACTACCGATAAGTAGAAATTGTGCCTGGCCCACAGGAAAAAGAATCCCAGGGATGTAGGTGATGTCATGTATATACTCTGACAATAAATTTGGACTTTGAACTTAAATCACTGAAAAGTTTGCACCCAGTAAACTATTCCATAGCCAGGCACAAAAAAATGTAAGCCAAAATGTAGATGTAGGTTTTAATGATTTAGCAGCATTGTTCACCTCAATTTTTTTTTTAAACTAGCCTTCTCCCTTGAGATGAAAGACTCATTAATGCCTTTCTCCCCAAATTTCTTCCAGTTACCATAAAGTTAGAACTAAGTTTTTTCACATGGATAATGTTTTTACACACAACAGTATGTACGGCATAATTACTTGACTTGCCTCGGAATATTGCGGCACAGTTTTCTGTTGGTGCAACGTACTTTTGCATGGATACCACAGTAGTCTTTTAACCAGCAATTAATATGGCTCTCAAGAACAGTGCAGGGCTTGACTGCAAAATAATCCTTCACTGGAGAGCGACAGTCAATGCCTCCTTTTGTTAAGATGTTGCTGATGAATATGGAGTGAGGACACAACTTGATCCCTTCCAGATGTTCACAAGATAGGTCTTTTCCATTTTCTCCATGAGTGGCTGAAGAGAGAAGGCCTGACCTCTGCCACCTCTGCCCTCATTGGAATGTCAACAGCATGGAGGAATATGGCAAAACTGCAGATGCTGGAATCCTGAGAAAAATTGAGGGACTCACTAGGAAATGGTCAAGGTTTCGGGTCAGGACCTTTTTTAAAAAAAAGGACCAATGTTTCTGGTTGGCATCCTTTATGGAGACTCAACGTCAATGAAGGGATCAGACCCAAACTGCTGACCATTTCTCTCCATGGATGCTGCCTGTGCCCGAGTCCCTCCGCCTGCTCAGTGTTTGCTGGAAACATAATTTTTAAACATATAGCACAGTAACAGGCCATTGTAGCCAACAAGTCCTTGCCAACCAATTAATCTACAATCTCTGATACATTTTTAACTGTGGGAGGAAACTGGAGCCCCCATGGACAACCCAGGCAGACACAGGCAGAAGAGACAGTGTGGGATTCGAACCCCAGTCCCAATTGCTAGCAGTGTAATAGCGTTGGACTAATCGCTACATTAACCATGTCATGCCATCCCCCCCCCCACCATGATATCTGTGCCATTCCCTGACTTTTTCAAACTCAGGGCAAATCTACCCCAAAATAGGTTCACTGGTTATAGGAGCAAGAACTCCTACCACAAAGGATCCTTCTATGGAGGAAGCTCTTCACATACCTTGTGAGCTTAATGTTTGCAAGTTCCAGTTCTAACCTACACAGCACCATCGCACTTTGAACATAATAATATATTATTTCCCTGCTGCCCCAACCAAAACTAATGTGTTGAATTTTCCACCTACATTACACAAAGTACAAGAATGGCCCCAGGTAACTCAACCTTCCATTTATCCTGTGTTAGAGCAACTGCTGTGCAACTGGACTAAGATGAATATTGAAGCTGACAATAGAATCTGTACAATGTGTGGTTATTTTTAAATCGAAAATAATTATATATATTTCCTGGGCTTAAACAAGCCATTAGCAAACATAGTCATGGTTTAGAATCTTGGTTTGATTCTGGCCAAAGTTAATCAAATAAATCAACCATCAGCAAACTCTCTTGGCTGTCACAGTTACCCCTCCACAGTAAGCACAAACCAAAAATAAATAGAGTTGCTGACCTCACTTTATCACTACATGCTTCTACGCAGAATTCAGCACATCCACTGGGAAATCTAACCAGCTCTGAAGCTTCTCAGATGAACAGCCAAGAGTTGCACAGCAGGTGGTCAAAAATATGGTGTTGCTTTATCAGTTGTACTTCAAAGGGGACTTGATATTTTGCTCCAGACTTCAATCTGACAAGAGATTGGATCATTGTTCTTTCTTCTTCCTTCTCCTGAGGATTCTGTAGTGGACACTGAGGTCACTGGAAACTCCTTCACAGATGGGGGCTGATGGGGTAGACATATGGATGGTTGGTAAGGTGATGCGTTCCTCTGCTGCTTACATGGACATGAGGTTCAATGTTATAGATGAGGTTGTCATATACACAAGTACACCACAAAATTCCTACTTGCTGCACCAGAGATGCAAAGACTAAAATTTAAATGACCACAAATGCAAGACAGAAAAGGAAACAATAAAAATCAAAGGATGAAAAAATAATATTTAGAGTGGAAGCTAGTGCAAGAAAAAGTTTTAGTTGTGCAGACATATAGTTTGGTGTCCTGTGTGGTCTATGGTTAGGGTTAGAGTGGAAGCAAATAGGATTAATGACAATCCTTAAACTTTTAGCATATTAGAAGCAAAGGAATAATTAACGAAAGAGTAAGCCCTCTCAAGGAACAGAAAGGCAATCTAAAACTGCAGCCAGCATACAAGAGCAGGATACACTATGTATACAGTGCATTAATGTGGTAAATGAGGGGCACTATGATATTCTGGGGCATGTCTGTATTAGGAAGGATGATGTTAGAAATAAATGCACATTATGATGGACAAATCCCCAGGATGGGATGAGTTCTATCCCATGATGGTAAGGTTACAATAGAGAAAATTGTTGGGGCTTTGACAGAGATTCCTGCATCTTTATTAATGACATTGAGGTATCAGAAGGGTGGAGGATGGGCAATGCTGCCCCTCAGTTCACTAAGGACTGTAGGGATAAGAATCAGAATTTATTATCATGAACATGTCACAAATTTGGTCGTTTTGCAGCAGGATTACAGTGCAAATATTGCAATTAATTAAATTTTTAAAATAATAAATAAATAGATCGGTGCAAAAATAAAAGAAAGTGAGCTAATGTTTGTGGTTCATTGTTCATTCAGAAATCTGATGGCAGAGGGGAAGAAGCAGTCCTTGTGTTTTTGTTTAGGCTCCTGCACCTCCTTCCTGATGGTGACAGTGTGAAGACGATATAGGCTGGGTGGTAATGGTCCTTCTTAAGATACCACCTCTTGTAGACATCCTTGAAGGAGTGAAGACTGGTCCCCGTGATGTCGCAGGCTGAGTTCACAGCTCTCTGCAGTTTTTTCTTCCAGGTCCTATGCATTGGCACCTATCAGACAGTGATGCAACCAGTCAGAATGCTCTCCATGTTTTTCTGTAGAATATTTCTCCTGTAGAAATTTGCAAGAGTGTTTGATGACAGACAAATCTCCTCAAATTCCTACCAAAGTTTAGCCACTGGTGAGATTTCTTTGTGATTGCATCAAGATGGAGGCTTTAGGACAGATCTTCAGAGATGCTGACACCTACGACATTGAAGTTCTAAACCTTTTCCATTGCTAACCTCTTGATGAGGACTGATTTGTGTTCTCCTTATTTCCCCCTCCTGGAGTAAAAACAAAATGCTGGAGAAACTCAGCAAGTCAAACAGGGTCCTTTATATAGCAAAGATAAAGCTACACAACCAAAGTTTTGGTACCTTGATGAAGGCCTCATTGGTTATAAATCTTTATCTTTGCTATATAAAGGACCTTGTTTAACCTGCTGAGTTTCTCCAGCATTGTGCTTTTACTTCAGCCACTGAATCTGCAGAGTTTCATGTTTTACTTCCCGTCCTTAAGTCCACAATCAGCTAACATTATTGTTGTGACACCATTCAACTAAAAGACCTTTCTTTCTCCCACCTATACGCTTCCTCATTGCTGTCAGCCAGGAAACCACAGGTCAGTGAGCCTTGCATCATTGGTCAGAATGGTTTTGGAGAAGATTCTGAGGGACAGCATTTATGTTCAATTGGAAAAACAGGGACTGACTGATGAGGAGGAGGCAGCATGTTTTTGTGTCAATAAAATCCTGGCCCACAAATCTGATTGAATTCTTTGAGGAGGTAATGAGTGAGCAACACTGATAATGGCAGCACAGTAGACTTCATTTATGTGGACCTCAGTAAGGCTTTTGACAAGATCCCATATAGTAACTTGGTCCAGAAGTTAAGGCATAAAGGATCTGGATTATGTTGGTGAATTAGATCTAAAATTGGCTTGGTAATACCATTGAGGGTGGTAGTAGTAATTTTTCTGATGAGAAGTCTGTAACAAGTGATGAACCTCAGCAATTGGAATTGGGACCATTACTTTGTTACATGTGTCAGTATATTTTAAACATATACATGCACAAAACTAAAGTGGGCCATAAGGCATCCAGAAATTTGGGTAGGTGTGGTGGCAGATGAAATTTAATCCAGACAAGAACAAGATAGTGTACTTTAGGAAGTCAAAACTAATAGAATAAGCTGAGTAAACGGCAGGGACCAGAGGAGTGTTGATTTGGAATACTGTGCACTACTCTGGTTACCACATGACAGGAAGGATGTGGTGGCGACAGAGAGAGCACAGAAGAAATTTACTTGGATGTTACTGGAATGGAGGGTTGAAGTTAAGAGGAAAGATTGTATAGGTTAAGCTTATTCTCATTGGAACAAATGAGTGACCTGATAGTGACTTATTAAATTATGAAGCGCTCAGATAGAATAAATAGTCAAGGTATTTTTCCTCAGGGCAGGAGATTCTCAAACTAGAGTTGCACAGGTTTCAGATAAGAGGGGAGAAGTTTAACTATCTGAGGGGCAAGTATTTCCACAGAGGATGGTGGTTTATCTGCAATAAGCTGCCAGTGCAGGCAGCTACAATTACATTATTTAAAAGGCATTTGAACAAGTACTTGGAAAAGCATATCGAGAAAAGGGCCTAATGCAGGCAAATGGAATTAATGTAGATAGGCACCACTGTTGGCATGGATAATGTTTGCCCGTTTCTGTGTTATATGATTTGATGTATCCATTTCAATGTAGTTACACTGCCAATGAGCCATGGTTAAGAAAGTCAGCTTAAGTATCCAAGCCATGTAAATTCTTCCAAGATTTACAGCTTTAGAAGTCTATTCTGCTCAACACCAGCTGTATATTACAACTGTGTTTACTTGTTACAACATTCAACCTTCAATCAGCATGGTGTTGAATCATATCACAGCACGAAATCTTCAAATTACTGTACAACCTGAAGCTGATGAACAGAGGATTTTGCTTCAAAAGAGTCTAACTTCCTGATAATTATCGCAAAGCTGGAATTACAATTACACTCAAGATATTTTCTGAGAAAAAATGGCTTAAAGGTTACATTTTAATTTATTTTGCATTCAAATGAAGAGGATAAATACTCACTCGTTACACGGAAGGGTCAAATAGAGCAATTGTTTGGATTTAGGCACAATTTTAGATCCAATTAATATGAACTGAAAGATTTTTAGTCTGCAGCTTGAATGTTATATGATGTACTATACAATACAAACACCTTCCATTTCAGGACATCAGAGAAGTCCTCCTTCACAAAATATGGCTTCCCCTCTACTGCCATTAATTCAGCCCTCACCTACATCTCCTCTATTTTCTTGCACATATGGCTGGCCACTTCCCTCTGCCCACCAGTCACAAACAGAACAGAGTTCCCTTGGTCCTTACTTACCACCCCACCAGCCTCCACATTCAACAAATTCTCTGCAGTCTCCGCCACCTGCAAAGGGATCCTACCACAAGAAACACCTTCCCCTTCCCAGAGGAACCATTGCCTCTGCAACTCGCGTGCCCACTCATCCTGCCCATGAATTGCCCCCTTGTGACCATAAGAAGTGCTACATTTACACCTCCTCCCTCACCACCAGTTGGATCCCCAAATAGTCCTTTCAAGTGAAGCCACACTTGTGGATTTTCAGGGGGTCATCTACTGCATCGGGAGCTTCAGATGTATCCTATTTTACAGAGAGACTGGATGCAGACTGGGAAATTGCATCATTGAACATGTTTGGTCAGTTCACTGCAACAGCAAGGACTTTGCAGTAGCCAACCATTTTGAATCCACACACCATTGCCACACTGGGTTACTGGTAAATTCTCCAATGGGATATTTACCAACATAATTTCTCCGACTGTGCAATTGATCGACGGAAAATTCACTAACTTTCAAATTCACCCCAAGAAAAGTAACCGACTCTCAAATTCACTGATGGAAGAATCATTGACCATCAAAGTTACTGACTTAATATACATTTTAAAGTTATTATGAATGATCCTTTAATAAAGCTTTAAATTAAGGGCCCTTGGGTTGTTGTCTGTGCTAGATCTACCCCCTCACACCCCCCCACCCCCATGCGAACGGGGGAGTTTGCTGTTCCAGCTCCCCTCCTCTTGGGGATGCCTGGCTGGATGCCAGTATTAGGCTGATTTTGTACCATGGTCCCCCTCCCCATCGATCTCCCTCCCATTATTCTCTGCAATCGGGGGTTGGAGGAGAAAATGGAAGGCAAACCCATGGAGGACCCTGTCAGCTTCACCCACTAGAGAGGTGGTCCTGAGAGGGTGTGACAGATAACAAATGTAAACAAACTATGCAATACAGAGAGAACAAAAGAAAATCAATAAAGTGCACAAGAGTCCTTAAATGAGTCTCTGATTGTCTTTATTTTTGAGGAGTCTGATGGTTGAAAGGCAGCAGCTGTTCTTGAACCTGGTGGTGCAAGTCTTGTGACACATATACCTTTTTCCTGATAGCAGCAATGAGAACAGAGCATGTGATGTGTCATGTGGGTCTTTGATGATTGCTGCTGCACTCCGACGGCAGCATTCCCTGTAGATGTACTCAATAGCTTTGCACCATGCTGCCCAACCATGTTGTTCCTCTAGTTTATAGTGGGCTTCCTTCTGTCAGTGAAGAAGGTGAAGGATAGATAGGCTGGCATGAGTGGGAGGGAGAATTGAAATAGCAAGTAACTGGGAGCTTGAAATGGCCATGACAGACACAGTGTAGATGCTCCATGAAATGGTCAAGTCCACGTTTGGTCTCATTAATGTAGAGGATACATTGGGAAGCACCGAATGCAGAGGAGGTTAGGTGATGTGTACATGAATCTACGCGCCACCTGGAAAGGTGGCTTGGGTCTCAGAATAGTGGCCAAGGAGCAAGTGGAATGGAATCATTGCACGTCGTGTAGTGTCAGAAGTATCAGGAGTCTTAGAGAACTGGATAGGGAATGTTTAGTGGACAAGGGGTCACAGAGGGAGTGATCCCTTCAGAAGGTGGAAAGAGGAGGGGAGGGTTAGATACAGCTGGTGGTGGGGTTGTTGCAGCTGGCTGAATGGAGAAGCTGGTGAGAAAGATGAGCACAAGAGGAAACCCAACCCTGTTATCTCCGTTCTGTTTGAAGGGAGTGGGGGAGGTGAGCAGAATGGAGGAAATACAAGAAATATGGGTATTAAACATTGTGAAGGGGAAGTGGTATTCCCCGATAACAAAAAGAGAACTTCTCAGATATCCTGGAATGGAAGGCTTTGTCTTGAGCGTAGCTGCAGCGGATGGAGAGAAACAAGGTGAGGTGGATAGTATCCTTGCAAGGGACAGGGTGGGTGGAGGTGTAGTCTTGGTCACTGTGTGATTCAATGGATTTGGAGTAAATTTATCTCCTAAAATAGATACAGGTAGATCAAGAAAAGGGCAAAGAAGTGTGAGAATTAAGTCGATTTGAGAGTTGGCAGAAGGTTAGAAGCAAAATTTATGAAATTGACAAGTTCTGCATGGGTGGAGGAAGAAGCACCAATGCAGTCAATGTAATGGAGGAAGAGATGAGGGGGCAGGAGTCGGGGTAGGTTTGGAAGAAGGACTCATCCACAAAACCAAAAAAAGGCAGGTACAGCTGAACCCATGCAAGTGCCCGTGGCTACACCTTCAATTTGAAGGAAATTAAAGGCATCAGTAGAGAATTTGTTCAAGGTAAAAACTAGTTCTGCCAGGTCTATTCATACATGCTCATATGACCCAGAATAAGGAAAACCACACAATTAGTCTGAATACACTGTGTGTTAGCTGAGATCAGGCAGAGGGTCAAGAGGTCCACGTGAACTTACAAACATCCACTGCAGTGGCTCTCTCTCAGAATGACCAATCTTTCTGTAGTATTCCAATTCCTGGAAACCTCTTACCCAGCTGTGACCCTCCCAGGCTAGCAGCCCATTGCAAACCAATTTCCTACTCACAGCAGCTTCCCAATAGATTCCCAGCTTCCCATTCTACTCTAAATAATGGAGCAAGCAAAGGCAAGACATCATAAACAAGCCGTGCACTCTCATTTAACTTGCCTTCCTGTGCAACAAAATGTCTCCAAGCCCCTTACTTCTGTACTACAGCCCATTTTCAATGAGAATCAATACACCATTCACAAATGCAATTCAAAAGATAGTTCATGAATGTGCACAACTCAATCATTCGCTAAACTCTTTCTGATGATTTTGCAACAAATTCTTTTGCACAACAATTGTTTTGAGAGTGCACCAATGAATATGCTTCACATGAAGGGGAAGAAACAAGGTCATACTCAATGAAAGTTTCTTACTGGCATTTCCACGCCACCAACAAAGGAACAAAGCACATTGAACCTGCATTGGTGATGTTATGCCTTTTACAATGAAGTCTCTGCTGTGCAATTCTTCACAGATCTGAAACAAACATACAAAGAGTGGGGCCCCACACCAGAGCAGCTTTTAACAGAAATGACAAATCTTGTGAATGGAATAATAAAACAGTTCTCACTTTGTTGGGGACATGACGAATGCAGTTGCTAGTGGCAGAACAAGGGCTGCGCGATCATTCACCAACTTCTTGCTACATGTGCTTTTAGTGCAACTCCATTGGACCTGCAGCAAGAGCAATGGGAATGGAAGACACAGCAATCTTGTCAGGATCGCGGAGAAGGAATCTGCAGCCAAGATTCCGAAGAGAAATCTTATGGGGGGGGGGGGGGTAAGGAGGGGGTTTTCAAAGCTTGAAAAAGATTGATGATAGAGCCAAGCAGCATACCTGAATCTAAACGGTTCTGCCAAGTTTCACAAACTGCATTTCAGACATCAGAAGACACTTTACCTAGAATCTTTATCTTCTTCTCAAACACAGCTCAACATGCACTACGGGTACACAAACAGGCCAGGATTGCAGGCTTCCGAAAATTTAGTCTCCAATTGCATTGCTCCACAAGTTCTGTTTGTGAACTTACAACTCTATAGTAATCAAAAGGCATATGATTTCACTTTCAGGCAGTGAACTGTCTGCCCTATTTTAGCCTCAGAGACACATGGAGTGCTTCCAATGAAAGTTTATTGCCATGTAGATAAGTAAATGTTCAGATGCATCAAACTTTTAAACTTACTGCGCCACACAGATACACAAGATACATCAACAATAATAGAGCAAATTAAATTACCATGATGTACTGAGGTTAGTGCTGGTGGGAGAATAGCTTCATCCAAATACAAGCTCAAGGTGCAATTATTATCATAGCCAAATTTCATGAGGACCTTCACCAGTAACCCTGCAAGCCAAGCTATCCAGTCATTGGACAGAATATACATCTGGTTTGGCTTCATTCATTAAATCACTAATGCTGAACCCTGGTACCTCACCATCTCACTTTACAACAGGAAAAAAAAGCAAGTTTTCCAGAATTCAAACAACTGTCAGCCTCAAGCAAAAAAAAAATCTCGGAAAATAAATGTGAAAAATATGAATGTTTAAAATTGGTGCCCTTCATGGTCAGTTTGTCAATTGCACACACACAATGTCAAGCATCCAGCAAATACATTTATCCAGCGTCTACCAATCCCCATAGGTGCCGGATACCAAGGGTTTTTACTATATTACTGTTCAAAAATCGCTATTTTGAAGTCTGGACACAATTGACATTTCCTCATAAATTAATAATTTTCTCTTCACCCTGTGACTTTTCAAATCTGAAACCCATTCTTCAGTCCTCACTATCCAATGTGATGTCAACCTCCTTGAGATTAAGCTAGTTTAAGAGAACCTATCCCAATTGAATTGCATTCTCACTCATAGTCCTGAAACCAGAGTCCCACAAATTGAAATGCATTTCCCAAACAATTCTTTGAACATGTATATTTTTTATTCATTTAAATGGCCTTGAGAAGGCAGTGGGGAGCTGCCTTTTTTGAACCACTGCACTTCTTGAGGTGTGGGTAGACCCACAATGCTGTGAGGGAGAGAGTCATGGGATTTTAACCCAGCAACAGTGGAGGAACAGCAATCCAAGACATGGTGAAGTATGGCTTGGAGGGCAAATTTCAGGTGGTGGAGTTCCTGTATCATGGAGGGTCATGACTGTCTCATGACACCACTCCTCATTACCTGGTCACCCCACCCATCAGTGCACACCTGACCATTGGACCCTTTAAGTACTTGGGCCATGGGCCATTGGCCTTTGTAATTAATTAGACTTTGCAGGCACCAAGCCATTGGCACCCAATAGATTACCTGGGCAGAATTCCCCACCTCTCCAATTCTATAAAGGGTGCCATGCACCACGAGTGCTTGCCTCTTCATCTTTGCCATCTCCGAGGGACCACCCTGCTTCACTCCAGGCTAAGTACCATGGAACAATGCTGGAGAAATCGTTTGGTGAGGTGTGCACTAGTAAAGGGTTGGGAGCATCTTAGTTAGTGTCCCGAGAGCATGGAGCTATGTCTGCACTGAGTCAAGGGGTGGTGGGTATCGTATGCTTTGTATTCCTTGACTGTATGTTACAACACTGTGTAATCTGATTGTGTGTGTGTTGCAATCTTCCCACGCACATCTTCAATAAATAAAGTCATTTACTGTAAGACGGTGTTCAGAGTCCTTGCTTTTGAGACCCATCGAATCTGCTCCCTCACTCACAACAGTTCCCCAACCTGCTCTTGTCCTTCTGACTAGCAGGGGTGGTGAGTTTAGAATGTGTTATCCAAGGAGTCTTGGTGAGTTGTTGCAGTGCATCTTAGATGATACAAACAGCTACCATCTGCAAAATGTGCGTGTGAATGAATGATTGAGAATGGGTGTTTATCCACTGGGCTGATATATCCAGTAAGGTGGCCAGCTTCTTGAATGTTCTGAAACTGCACTTATCCTAGTGAATGAGTAGATGGTAGACAGGCTTTTGGAGAGTTAGAAAAGTTATTAGTAATCCTGAGATGAATAACTGATTTACTCTTGTAGCCACATTTTGTATATGGATATTCCACTTCATTTTCTCTGGATATTGATAGTGGGAGATTCAGTGATGGCAATGACAAGGAATGATCACTGGATTCTTTTTCTTTTTGGCCATGATCGTTGCCTGGCACATACATAGCACAAATGTTACATGGCAACTATAAGCTCAGGCCTGAGTATTTTCCAAGTCTTGTTGCATTTGGATGTGGACTGCTTCATTATGGAGACATAAGGATTGTTGCTGAAACACTGTACAATTGCCACTGAGCATCCTTACTTCTGAAGGATGGCTATTTATAAAGCATCTGAAGATGGTTGGACCTTGGATTCTACCCAGAGGGGGATCTCCTATAGATTATCGACTTCCCAACCCCACTCTGTTCAGGCCATGATTCCAATGAGCAGAAGATGCTACTCTGATTCTCATCAATTTAGCCAGGGTTCCCCGATCCAATATTCAATCAACTGCTATGTTTGTGTCAAGGGAAGCTACTACAATTTCACTTCTGAAGTTCATTCTGTGTGTCCACATAGAGCATAGAACATTACAGCACACTTTAGCCCTCGATGTTGTGCTGAGCTAGAATATTCCTACAAAAAGTAGTAAACCCTTCCTACCTTGTAACCCTCTACTTTTCTTTCATCCATGTGCCTATTACAGAGTTTCTTAAATGTCCCTATGTTTCAGCCTCCATAACCACCCTCAGCAAGGCATTCCAGGCACCCACATCTGTAAAAATCTTATCACTGATGTCTCCCTTAAACTTTCCTTCTTCACTGTAGAGATGTCCTTTGGTGTTTGCTAAAACAATAGCTAAAAGATGCTGGCTCTCAATCTTGTAGACTTCTTAAGTTTCCTCTCATCCTTCTTCACTTCAAAGAGTCCCAGCTCTGCTAATTTTATTTTCCAATCCAGGAAACATCCTGGTAAATCTCCTCAGCACCCTCTCCATAGCTTCCACATCCTTCCTATAATGAGGTGACCAGATCTGAACACAATAAGTAAGGTCTCACCAGAGGTTTCTAGATTAGCAACACAACCTCTCAATTCCCCCATTAATGAAGCTCAATATCCCATAGGCCTTCTTAACTATACTATCAACCTGTGCGGCAACCTTGAGAGATGCATGGATTTGGACCCCAAGGTCCCTCTGTACCTCCACACAGTTAAGTATCTGACCATTAACCCTGTACTCAGCCTTCTGGTTTGACTTTCCAAAATGCATCACTTCACATTTATCTGGATTAAACTTCATCTTCCATTTTTCTGCCCAATTCTGGATCCCATCTATTTCCTGTTGCAACCTACAACAACCTTCAGCAATATCTGTAACTCCTCCAACCTTTGTATCATCTGCAAAGTTATTGACCAATCTTTCCATTTCTTCATCTAGGTCATTTATAAAATTATAAAGAGTAGAGGTCCCAGAGCAGACCCCTTCAGAACTCCACTAGTCACTGACCTCCAGGCAAAATACTTTGTCTATTCCTACTTTCTACATGCAAGTCACACAGTCATGGATCCCATGACTTCCAGAACGAGTCTCTCTTGGGGGACCTTGTCAAATGCCTTTCTAAAATCCATATAGCTTACATCTACTGCCCTACCTTCATCAAATTTTTTTGTTACCTCCTGAAAAAAACAATGATCTCATGAGGCATGACCTTCCCTTCACAAATCTAAGCCGTATCCTTGAGAAGACTCTAATTCTTCAAATTATCATCGATCCTATCCTTAAGAATCCTCTCCATGAGCTTGCACACCAGTGACACAAGACTCGCCGATCTATAATTCCAAGGGTTCTCCTTATTACATTTTATTTTAAAAACAAGGGGGCCACATTTGGCACTCTTCAGTCATTGCCAATGCCCCAACTATATCTTCCCTTCCTTTCCAAAGCATCCTGGGGTACATCATGCCTGGCCCCGTGGACTTCTCAAACAATATTTTTACAAAGATCCAATTCTTCCTCTTCCTTAATTTCAACATCGTCCAGCACATAGCCTGTTCTATTCCAACCTCATCCTGATAAAGATCCTTTTCTTTTCTGAATACTTAAGCAAGATATTCATTTAGGACCTCCCCAACCTCCAGTCACATGTTTCCTCTTTTATCCTTAAGCAGCCCCACCTTCATTCTCGTCATCCTTCTGTACTTGACATACACATAGAATGCCTTGGGGTTCTCCTTAATCCTACTTACCAAGGACTTCTCATGCCCCCTTGAAGCTCTTCGAAGTCCTTTCTTAAGTTCGTTCCTGGCTACCATATAATTCTCAAGAGCCCCTCCCATTTCCTGGTTCCTAAATCTCATGTATGCTTCTTTCTTCCTCTTAACAAGCTGCCTCACCTGTTTTGTCAGCCATGGTTCCCTTTTCATTCCCTCTTTCCCTGTCCCAGTGGGACAAACCTGTCATGAACCCAGCGCAAGTGGTCCCTAAGCTCCTCCACATTAGTTCTGTGCTTTCATTCGAGAACGTCTCTTTCCAATTTACTCTTAATAGTTCCTGCTTCATCCCCTCGTAATTATCCCTTCCCCAATTAAACACTTTCTCATTTTGTCTGTTTTTATCCTTGTCCATAGCTATAGTAAAGCTCGGAGTTGTGGCCACTTTCACTGAAATGTTCCCCCACTGAGAAGTCCACCACCTGATCAGGTTCATTACCCAGTATGGCCTCTCCTTTCATCAGCTGATCCACAGACTGCGTCAGGAATCTTTCTTGAACACAGCTGACAAATTCAGTCCCATCTATCCCTCATGCAGTCAGGAAGTGCCAGTCAATGTGAGGGAAGTTGAAGTCTCCCAAAATAACAACGCTGTAATTTTGCATCATTCCAAAATCTGCCTGCTTATCTGTACCTGTGTCCTGAGGGATATTTGGGGACCTATAGACAGTGATTGCTCCCTTCCTATTTCTGACTTCCACCCACACTGACTCCCTCTTCAGCACCCTTCCTTTCTATAGCTGTGTTACTTTTTCTGACCAGTAATGCTACTCCCCCGCTTACCTCCCATCCTATTCTTTTTAAAACACCTAAACCCTGTTATATGCATCAGTCAATCCTACCACAACATTGTAGTTGCACATATTGATCCATGCTCTAAGTTCATCACATTTATTCCTAATACCCTCCTAGTGTTGAAACAGACACATTTCAAACCCCCTAACTGAATACATTTATGTTTGCTCCCCTGATTATCATTCCTTACAAACTCGGAACACATTGCATCCACATTTGGTCCAAAGCTGAAATGAGGTCCAAAATAGAGACTTTGATGGAACCCAAACATACCTCTGTGAGCAAGTGGTTGCAGAGCAAGTGCCCCTTGAGAGTACCAATTATCCCTTCCATCTTTGCTGAGGATTGAGGGTAGACTCATGAGCAGTAAATCAACTCTGATCCATTCAAATTTATGTCTTTGTGCTTCTAAGTTTTAATTTTGACTTTAATTTCTCAAATACAACCCCTCTGAACCTCATTCCTAACTCTGCCATTGTAGATTATGAAGAGATCCATCCCTTCTTCTCCCAAAATTTCCTTGATCTCCAAGGTGCCGCCCTCAGCCTGGATACTAGATATTCGATGTCTTTGCAGCCACAGCTCCGTCCCAAAGACTAAGTGCCCATCTCTATCTACCTCATCTGCATTCCCTATCAATTCCTCCACTCCCTCAATGGCTAATTGTCCTTGAAGTCTTTTGTGGCATCCATAAAGGCTTCAAGTTTCACATAACTATTGGCTTCAGGGCAATTAAGATGTCACCACTCAAACACAAATAAACAGATTCCTGATTAGGAGGCCAGGCTGGGTGGTAGGTGAGAATGTGCAGTTGAGGTAACAAAGAGATCAGCCACAATCTTATTTCATGGCAGATCATGCTCAGGTGACATTTCTTATGCTCGTAGCCCCTGTAAAATATCCTGCGTTTTATTCATAATTAAATGAATAATTAAATGTACAAAAACAAAGGTGAGAAATCAGACTGCTCAAACTACAGGGGAATCACGCTGCTCTCCATTGCAGGCAAAATCTTCGCTAGGATTCTCCTAAATAGAATAATACCTAGTGTCGCCGAGAATATTCTCCCAGAATCATGGTGCGGCTTTCGCGCAAACAGAGGAACTACTGAAATGGTCTTTGCCCTCAGACAGCTCCAAGAAAAGTGCAGAGAACAAAACAAAGGATTCTACACCACCTTTGTTGACCTCACCAAAGTCTTTGACACCGTGAGCAGGAAAGGGCTTTGGCAAATACTAGAGCGCATCGGATGCCCCCCAAAGTTCATCAACATGATAATCCAACTGCACGAAAACCAACAAGGTCGGGTCAGATACAGCAATGAGCTTTCTGAACCCTTCTCCATTAACAATGGCGTGAAGCAAGGCTGTGTTCTCGCACCAACCCTCTTTTCAATCTTCTTCAGCATGATGCTGAACCAAGCCATGAAAGACCTCAACAATGAAGACGCTGTTTACATCCGGTACCGCACGGATGGCAGTCTCTTCAATCTGAGGCGCCTGCAAGCTCACACCAAGACACAAGAGAAACTTATCCGTGAACTACTCTTTGCAGATGATGCCGCTTTAGTTGCCCATTCAGAGCCAGCTCTTCAGCGCTTGATGTCCTGTTTTGCGGAAACTGCCAAAATGTTTGGCCTGGAAGTCAGCCTGAAGAAAACTGAGGTCCTCCATCAGCCAGCTCCCCACCATGACTACAAGCCCCCCCACATCTCCATCGGGCACACAAAACTCAAAACGGTCAACCAGTTTACCTATCTCGGCTGCACCATTTCATCAGATGCAAGGATCGACAACGAGATAGACAACAGACTCGCCAAGGCAAATAGCGCCTTTGGAAGACTACACAAAAGAGTCTGGAAAAACAACCAACTGAAAAACCTCACAAAGATAAGCGTATACAGAGCCATTGTCATACCCACACTCCTGTTCGGCTCCGAATCATGGGTCCTCTACCGGCATCACCTACGGCTCCTAGAACGCTTCCACCAGTGTTGTTTCTGCTCCATCCTCAACATTCATTGGAGTGCTCTCATCCCTAACGTCGAAGTACTCGAGATGGCAGAGGTCGACAGCATCGAGTCGACGCTGCTGAAGATCCAGCTGCGCTGGTTGGGTCACATCTCCAGAATGGAGGACCATCGCCTTCCCAAGATCGTGTTATATGGCGAGCTCTCCACTGGCCACCGTGACAGAGGTGCACCAAAGAAAAGGTACAAGGACTGCCTAAAGAAATCTCTTGGTGCCTGCCACATTGACCACTGCCAGTGGGCTGACATCGCCTCAAACCGTGCATCTTGGTGCCTCACAGTTTGGCGGGCAGCAACCTCCTTTGAAGAAGACCGCAGAGCCCACCTCACTGACAAAAGGCAAAGGAGGAAAAACCCAACACCCAACCCCAACCAACCAATTTTCCCCTGCAACCGCTGCAACCGTGTCTGCCTGTCCCGCATCGGACTTGTCAGCCACAAACGAGCCTGCAGCTGACGTGGACATTTACCCCCTCCATAAATCTTCGTCCGCGAAGCCAAGCCAAAGAAGAAGAAATGATCTAAATGAGTGTTTAAATATTCTATTCAGCCATAATTACAGCTGAACAAATGATCTTTCCTGAAAGTTTTAATAAGGACGTGCAATGTAATTTCCTTGCAAATATATGAAATATAACTCTTTTTAACTGTTGAAAAAAGTTACTTCAGATTTTCCCTTAAGAACCTTATGCTTCTTTTTCAAATTTTTTTTTTTGTTTTTGAATATTTTATTTTTGATTTTCCAAGACTTACATAAATTCAGGCAACAATACACTTTCTTAAAACATTTATGTATAGCATACTGAGTGTTTTTCCCCTCCCTACCATTCCCCCGCCACCATGTCCCAACAAAACCAAAAATACATTTATATAAATTATACAAACACAAACATAAATACCAGTGGGGTCAACGACCCTTGCAAAAAAATGAAGAAAAACTGAAAAAAAAACATACTTGGTTTTCTCCAGGGGAATCCAACTCTAAATTTCCATATTCCATTGTGTAATATTTAGTGGGAGTCGGGCTTCCACATAAGTGCTATACATTTCCTGGCTATCAAACTAAATTTGGTACTTGGACAGTTTAAACCCACGTCCATAATGTTTCCCAGAAGGTACAATTCCAGATCCTGTGGTGGGAAAATCCACCTTTGTATTTTTTTTTCAGAATGTCTCCCAGGTACTCCCAGAAGGATCTCACCTTTGGAAACTTTATTTATTCAAACTGGCTGTGCACAATCTCCACACCTAAAGCACATTTGTGAGATTCTTTATTCAAATATTAATTTTCTTTTTTTAAAAAATGAATGCAGGTTTCTCATTTGAGAGAATTGTGTAATTTAATGAATTGTATGAGATCAGAAATTCTGACATCAGGGATATTCAATGAGTTGACACCCAATAGCAACAAGCACTGGAAAATGGGAAGTTCTTGCCACAATTTTACACAAGTTCTTTCTGGGAAACTTTTATCACCTGGTCAACGGCACACACCTTCAATTTGCTGCTCGCTGCAAATTTTGGGTTATTATTCTAAAGGCACATTACTGAATTGACAGGAATGAATGCCACAGAGAGCAATGTGATCTATTTCAAGGACTATACTCTATTTCAGGCGCTGTTCTATTTTTATGCAACGTTTCAATCCAAGACTTAGTTCTATTTGCAATACAGTTTTCAATTTAAAGTTCTTATCTTGTGCTTTAGAGCAACAACTTCTAGTTTAACCACATCTTTTACTTTTACATTTGATTCCTGGCTTGCCCTCAAGAATACAAGACATTCCAAGACATGCTACAGCAATGAAGAGTAGAGGAAGCCAATATTCCAAAGCAAGACCAGAAAGATGGTGGGATCTTGTGATTTTAGTGTCCTCATCAGCAACAGATGAACTCCCAGAGAGCTGGAGGGCTGCCAACATTGTTCCCTTGTTCATTATGGAAATTGGCAAATTTTCGACAGGAGAGATTCACATGAGTGGAAGGGAAGGTTCTGGAGAGGATACTTAAAGATAAAATAGACACACATTTTAAAAGTGGTGGTTAGATTAGGGACAGTCGTGATCAGATTAGGAATTGCATGGCCTTATATCCTACAATTTTTTTTTGAGGTGATGACAAATTTAACTGACTGTCCATGAGGCCTTTAGTAAGGCATTTGACAAGGTCCCTCATGATAAGATGATCCAAAAGATAAAGATTGATAACATCCAAGGGAATTTATAGTTTATATTTGGAATTGCTGGCCGATAGAAGACTGGAGGTGGCAGTGGAAAGGAGTTGTTCTGGCTTGAGGTGTTTAGTTCTGCAGAGAGTAGAGTTGGGATGCTTTTCGCTTGTGATATATGCATCAATGATGGATGACACATGTGATGGGTTAGTAGGTTTACAGATGAGACAGTTATGATTTTTACATTGAACTTGCATAATTTTTCCATTCTTAAGCATCTCCCTACCTTCTGGGTGTAGCCGTTTTCACAGGAACGACCAAAACTCAGAATATCCGTATCACACCGGGAGTTTAGACAGAATACCTGAAGGGCAGTATTTAAGGAGGCTGAATGTCCTATTCATTAGCCCATTGTTCACTGATCACCTCCAATTCAATTTAGACTGCAGGCAATCCATGAAAATAACTAAGGGTCGAGGAGGTAAAATGTTTCATTAAAAGGTCAAAAGTTTTCAAAAGTGAGCTTTCCAAGGAAAGAGGGTGACAAAATGATGGCTGCCATTTGTGGCCCCCAACCAGGCTGACAAGATTGAATGGAACTGCTAAACGAACAAAGGAGGCCACAGGAAATGCGCTGGGATGAGTGCCTGCGACAGACTAGATCGCACCACACAAATTGTCCCAACATTCCCTTATGTAATCTTACATCTTACATCTCCATATTCAGTGGCTGTGTATAAAAACAAAAAGATTGGTGGAGTTGAGGACAATGCAGAGGAAAAATCAAAGAAAAGAGTTTGAACCAGACAAGTGTGGCGTGTTGCATCTAGGGAAGTCAAGTGCAAGGGGAAACGATCTAGTGAATGGCATGATGCTGAACAGTACTGAACAGTTGAGCAGAGGGATCCAAGTCCATAGCTCCTTGAAAGTTGCCACACAAATAGACTAGGTGGTAAAGGCAGCATATGCTAAGCTGACCTTTATTGAACAGGGCACTGAGTACAAGAGTTAAAAAAAGTCATGGTGCAGCTATACAAAATTGGTTAGGCCAAACTTTAAGTATTGTGTGCTATTCAAGTCACTCCATTAGAAGAGGCATGAATAGACAAGGTACAGAAGAGATTAAACCAGGGTCTGTCATATGAGAAAGTATGAACTACAACAAGTTGGACACATTATTTTTATTCTCTGGAGCATTGGAAATCATGGGAAGACGAGGGGTTCATAAAATTATGAGACATGGATAGAGTGAAAAGTTAGAATCTTTATCTCAGGGTAAATATGTCTTGAGGCCAAGCATTTAAAATGAGTGAGAAAAAGTTTGAAGGAGTGCACAGTGTTTTTTTTTAAATTCGGATTGGTAATGTGCTTGTCACAGGTAGTGGTAGAAGGAGATACAAAAGTAGCATTTAAGAGGCTTTTAGATGATTATGCAGAAATATGGATCACAACCAGGCAGATTTAGTTTCATTTTCGGCATAGATTAGTAAAGCATCGCCGTAATGTCTATGTTCTAATATAGCAAACACACTGACTAAATTTCTATACAGCAATGTCTGAGCCAGGGATGCGCAATAGAATAAAACATCTGACTGAAAAACTTTCCCCAATGACCTTCCTGTGGGCCATCTCGTCTTTAACTGCTGTAGCATGAGACATGAAGATAAGTGTCAGATGCTAGTCCTTCAGCTTTACACCAGCCCCAGCTAATGATTGATACATGACCTCAATCACTTCTATCAGGTCAACTTTTGATGAAGAAATTACATTCAGCCATACGTTTCTAGTTTTTATTTCTCTTTTTTTCATTAAAAGTTCAAAAGTTTTCAAAAGTGAGCTTTCCAAGGAAAGAGGGTCACAAAATGATGGCTGCCATTTGTGGCCCCAAACCAGGCTGACAAGATTGAATGGAACTGCTAAACGAACAAAGGAGGCCACAGGAAATGTGCTGGGATGAGTGCCTGCGACAGGCTAGATTGCACCACACAAATTGCCCAACATTCCCTTATGTAATCTTACATCTAACGTTGGTGATGCTTTTGTCTCATTAAGGCACTGTTTGACCTGTTGTGTTTCTCCAGCATTTGTGTGTTTTTTTCACTTAACCACAGTGTGAACAGAATCCTGTGTTTTACCTCTAACTCCTAGGTTTGTCAGTTCACTCTGAGTATCCATCAAGTAACCACTTGTTGTGAACTGGTCACTGCAATTATCAATAGAAGGGATTGCCTTGTGAGTTGCCGAAACAAAGCCCTCCTGTTGGGAAATGATAGCCTGCAGAATGTTGTCCTCAGTTCTCTGCTTATATTTTGTCTTTTTTTTCCCCCACCACACAAGAGTGAATATTTCATCCAGATCTCACATTTTGTGAATACTTAAAAATGTTACTGATGCAAATAATGCATCTGTAATCTAATGGCACCAGATTCAAAACATGCCAGCCCACTGGAATGCCACACTGCAGATTACAGAAGGCCTAACCAGAATGTTTCAACCTTTATTTCCACCCGAGAAGGCAGGTTTAACATCCTCTGAAAAATATCACCGCTAATACTGCGGCAGTCTCATTGTGCTTGATCTTGGCACTCAGTGTTCTGAAGTGGATCTTTAGACCGCAACTTCTCCAGATGATCCCAACTGATAAAGCTTGAATTTATGCCACAAGCTAAAAAGAATGCAGGATTCAAGACTAAATAAAGCACACAAAATACAGGGCAGCGAATAAAAAATGTCATGTTAGCTTTAAGTGCACAAAATAAAACAGTGCTTGAAATAAAATATCTCCTGCTGAAATTTTAATGCTGAGCTCAAAATAGAAAGCAGAACATGGAACTGAATGCAAGGATTTAAACAAAATGATCACACAAATCAGATCATAGTATACAGAATTTGATATTGAATGTAGGAGCGGGAAAAGAACTTTCGGCTCCAAATAGAAAACAGAGGCCAAAAATAGAACTTGGGTCTCAAAATAAATGATAGATGCCACATCATACATTTCACTTTGAAAACTTTGTTCCATTTTGTGTTGCTCATCTTCGTTATTTAATGTGCAGTCTTTTATTGAAAGCAATAGATTTTGTTACAACCATCACATTCTCTTTCGTATAATGTTACTTCCAGCTGGTAAAAGGCATAATGGATTATTTTATTTATAAATAGATATACTGTACAGAATATAAACTTGGATCTTTGAGCTATCTTCTGTAATTAAAAACAGATGCAAGTATCTGGAAATCTCTGCCATTTCCCTGCATTTTTGCCCCCAAGCCTCATTCTCTGCAGAGCCAATATTCACTTTACCCTCTCTTTATTATGCTGAAAGAATTCCTTTATCACCGACCGCTTTCTGAATTCCTCACTAGATTGCTCTCACAAATCATTTTCATTATCTCAAGATTTGTTTTTATCATCCTTTGCTTAATTTCTAATGTATCACAGTCTTCTGGTCCACTGCAATTATCAATAATTACTCTTTAAACTTATACCTTCCTTAACTTCGTTGGTTAACCAATACTGGTCCATCCCTCCTTCAGATCATTCATCCTTACTGGGGTACATTTTTGCCAATCAGGTTCTGAAATGTTTGTCACTGTTTACCTTCTCCCCTAACCACCAAGATATCTGCCCAGTTCAGTTCAGACAAATTCATCCCATTTCCAATCCAACTCCATCAAACTAAATTCAAAATATGGTCATGCTAAGGAAACTACTTTCTTGAGGGTCTTAACACCAATGACTAAATCTGCCTCATTATGAGATCCAAAATAACCTGTTCCCATCTGTAGTCATTTCATTGCCCAGTGATTTAAGTGCTTGTCTAGATACTCTTTAAATTCTGTGACAGTCGCTGCTTTCATTTCACCCTTAGGCAGTGAATTCCTGACTCCAAACATCCTGTGGGTTCCACAAAATCTGCTCAGCTCCCCTCAAAAACTTCTACTTCCTTGAAACCTCTGCCTACAAATTTTAGGCCCCTCTTCTGTGAGGAGAAAAGTATTTTCCAATACACACGATCAATGGGTCTCAAGTGTGAGCAATTCATTTCCATCCAATGAAAAGCAATCTAACTTCTTACAACTGAAACTCTCCGTCCTGGTGAATCTCGAATGATGTGGAAGAAAGCTCTGTGGCCCCCAATGAACTGGCCCCCCTGCATGCTGCGGGCCAAGGTGAGGAGTACCCTATCCAGGGTGAACACACACAAGGCAGCAGGACCAGACAACATACCTGATCGGGTACTGAAGGACTGTGCAGGCCAATTGATGGAGCTCTTCACAGACATCTTCAATACTTCACTGCCGTAGTCCATCATTTCCGCATAGTTCAAGACAGCTGCCAACATCCCAGTACCCAAGAGAGCAACAATAACAGGCCTCAATGACTACTGCCCTGTGACTTTGACCTCCATCATTAGGAAATGCTTTGAGCATCTGGTGATGGAATGCATCAAAGCACATCTCCCAGAAATGCTCGACCCATTTCAAATCCACGGACAATACTATAGTCTTGTTCCTCCCATCTGGAGAATGAAGTCTCATACACCAGGCTGTTGTTCATTGACTTCAGCTCAACATTTAACATGATCATTCCCCAGGGGCTGGTAGAGATGCTGTCGTTGCTGTGACTCAACACCTTTCTCCATCCCTTTTCTTATGGAAAGGCCACAGAAGTCAAGAACCTTAATGCTGAGCACTGGCGCATCCAGGGCTACGTGCTCAGCCCACCCCTGTTCAAGCAATTAACCTTTGTTTGCATTGCCAGATCCATCTCCAACAGTGTCATCAAGTTTGCAGATGACACAAAAGTAGAAGACCTTATCAACAATGATGAGTTGCACTACAGAGAAAAAGTGGAAAATCTTGTGAAACGGTGCAAGAGTAACAATCTGAGTCTCAATGTGGACGAGATGAAGGAGATGATGATCCTAGCCGGCTGCATCACAGTGTGGTGTGGTTGCTGCAGAGAAATGGATAGGTCAATCCACAGGTCCATAAGAGTAGCATAGAGGATCACTGGAGCCTTCCTCCATTTCTCTCCACTACCCCCCCTCCACCCCATCCACATGATCTACCAGGATCGTTATCTGAAGAGGTCGCACAAAATTATTGAGGATTCCTTCCACTCTGCATAGAGCAACTTTCAGTTGCTCCAGTCAGGGAAGCCATCCAGGAGGATCAGAGCCAGCACCACCAGACTGAGGAGCAGCTTCTTCCCATGGGCAGTGAGAATGCTGAATGACCAAAGGGACTGCTCACACTAAATCATCTGAGACCAATGTTCATGAAATATTATTTATTTATCTGTATAGATGAAATACTTGTCCTGCAGATGCATTGTTTGTCTGGTTGTGCGTCTGTGCATTTTGCACTGAAGACTAGAGAACACGTCCATTGGATTCTATTTGTGCAAACAGATGACGATAAATTGAACTTGCCTTGAATGTCCTCTGGGCTCTCTTCACAACAATCGCATTGTTGCTCTGTGATCCGGTATCCAACTTTATTTTCAAGTTGAATGTTGTTGGTTTGTTTCTGATCTTTCTTTTCACTTGGATCGTGGTGTGCAATTAATCTTTTTTCTCCCTTCCCTTTCTTGGACATCTCATGAAGGAGTATGGTTTCGATGCCAAGCGTCAGTGAGTTGGAGTCACTGCTGTCACTTCCCTTGATGTGGTGTACTTTTCTTCTGTATTCTTGGTTTCTTTCTCTTTTCATGTCAGACCTACACATCTTTTCCCAATTATTGACCTTCCCACAGGTCCTGCACTTCGAACCATACGCGGGGCATTTCTTGCAGGCATTGAAGGGGTGTATTCTGCCGCACTTCCTGCAGTTCTTGGATGCCTGTGACTTTCTCTGCGTGCGCTTTATGGCATTGACCCTTCTATCTCTGTGCTGTGTGTTGGCCTGCACAGAGATTTGTCTTCTAGTGGCCTTGAAGGCCCTAGCTGTGTTTACGGCATCTGCTAGTTTCAAGCTGTCTTTTCCTATGAGAGCTTTCTGCCCTTCAGGATGAGAACTTCCCCAGATTTGTTGGTTGACTTCTCTCCTTTATTTCTTTGAACTTGCATTTTGTTGCCATGTTCTTTAGCTTTGTGAGGAAATTATTACTGACTCATCAGGCTCTTGTTTTAATCCCTGGAACTCCTATTCCTTTATTCTATGGTTGGATTTCGGTTCCAGATGAGAAGAAATTTTTTCTAATATCCTTTCTGGGTTATTTTCTTTCCCTTCAGCCAGCTCCCAGCTATTAAACAGGTCTAGTCCTTGCTCCCCTATCAAAAGAAGGGTGTAACTAAATTTTTCCTCTGTTGTGATTCCCTTGAGGGGACTTTTGAATGCCAGGTTGCACTTCTGCTTTAGCTTTTTAAAAGCCTCTATGACGTTGTCAGCTTCCCCGTCCATGACTGGGTGTAATGTTGTTGCTGCTGTGGCCATCTTCTCCAGCTCTGGTCGTCAGGTAATTGTGTTTTTTTTTCTTTGTTTCCTTCTCTTTGTGTTTATTTTAGTTTATAGGGAATTTTTTCTTTATCTGATGTGGGTTTCTGTCAATCCCACCGCTGCCACTATGTTATGTCCTCGGTTGTACCATCAGAGGTTTTAATAAACACTCAGAGAAGCTTGTAAGTTTACAGCACAAATTTTACTCACATCTCAAGCTGCCCCTCATGTAGAAATGCACTGTTGCACTGAGCATGCTCAGCACTCAGTGTGATGTGGCTCTTGCAGTCTTGCAGTGGTCCTGCTCCAGCATAAAATAGTCCCAAGTTTCCACTGTACATAACACGCATCCATGCAGCAATGTGGTCATTTTATTTTGTTGTACCCTAACCTCTCTCCTGTTGTAGTCTGGCTCAGCTCATGGCTTGCAATCATAATCATCCTGCCTCCTTTATTCACATTCAAATCAGTGTCATGACAAACAGTAAGGGACTCAACAACAAACCATGCAGAACATCATTGATCATAGGCCCTCAATTGTAAAAACAGCTTTGCATAATCATTCTCTGCCTCCTACTGCCCACCAAATTTCAAATCCATTTTGTCAAAAACTTAGATCCCTTGTGGGGAGGGGGGTGGGGGTAGATTTTAATGAAGATGCGAAGGCAATTTTTAGAAAACACAAGTAGTAGATGCCAGGAACATGTTTCCAGGGTTATTAGCAGATGCAGACATGAGACTTCCAAGTAGATACATGAGAACAGAGGGATATTGATGATGGGCGAGCAGAAGAGATATAGTTTAATCCAGTATCATGTTCAGCACAGACATCATGGGCCAAAGGACTTAATTCTATGCTGCACTTTCCTATGTGCTTCAACTTTCGGGTCCTGACTAAAATCCATGTGGACCATACCAAATCCATTGGCCTTGTCAATACACTTTTGAACCACTTTGAAATATTCTGATCCCCTGCCATTCTTCCTTAAATCTTTCCTCACCACAGAATCATACTCGCCCACGTTAGGGATACTGGGCATTAAGTTCCTATTTACTGTCTTCCTCAATTTTAAAGTAATAGTGTTATATTTGCCATCCATCAATATAAAGAGATTGTCTCAAAGTCTAAAGAATTTTTGAAGATGTCATTAATGTCAGCATTATTTGCAAAGTTAATTTCTTTAGCACTGTGGAATGCAGATTAGCAGCCCCTTGGAATTTGTTGGACATCAGTTCCATTAGTTTCCCCAGTACTTCTTCATAGCAGTAAAATCTCAATTTTCCGGTACTCAATCAACTGGAAACTCTAACAATCAGAACCCCCCTCCCCACCCCAAAAATAAATAAATAAATAAATAGCTGTCAAATAAATAAGTTTTACATAAAAGTTTAAAATTGTAGAAGTAAATGTTCTTCGAAGCAACACACAACCCCTTAGGAGCAAACAATCAGCCAGCGGATCACAGAAGCCATTTGAATCAAGTTTCAATAAAATGTTTGAATAAAATGGCAGTGCCAAGGATGAAGAGCCAGTTGATGCCACTCGCCGCTCTCCCAAAGTGTCTCCATGTCTCTGCCCAGTAAGAGTCTTTATTAGTATATTATTAAGTATATTAGTAAGGATTTATCTGTAAATTTGGGAGGGGGTTAATTATGACTGCAGCACTGTTAACATAGCAGTTACTGCACTCGTGAATGGGGTTTGAATTTAAAGGAAGGTGTGTGGAGGGCCTGACCTGGTTGTGCCGAGCCCCTGACTGGAACACTGGCGTGGAGGTGATTTGGGTTGTCAGTGTGAGGGCAGGAGGTTAATTATAATAGCAGCAGGTTAGCGTACCGGTTAGTGAAACACAATTTCAACACCAGCGACCACCGGGGTTCGAATTTAAATCTTGTAAGTTATGGGAACATATTAAAGTGGATTTTACATATTTAAAAACAATACTGATTTTTTTTCCAAATTACTTTATATTTTGAACTCTTGTGTTTTAAATGGTGTATTCTTAACACACATGTATTGGTTAGGCATTGTAAGAGTCTCAGTCAACTGGAAAATTTGCATTTCCGGCATTCACCATCCATAAAGGTGCTGGATAATGGGGATTTTATTGTAGTATAGATTACATTCAGTTCTTTCCTCTCTGTTGGGTCTGTTTTCTAATGTATCCAGAAAGACTTTTTCTGTGTCCTGTCTTGTGAAGGCCAAAACATAGTGCCTGCTCAATTGTTCTGCCATTTATTTGCTCCCAAATATAATTTCTTCAGGGAGTTCCATTAGTCCACCAAGCTTTCTCTCATCACACATTTACAGAAGCTGTCCATTTTTATGTTCCCTGCAAACCCATTCCTTCTTATAATCTATTGTTTCATCCTCCTTTGTGGAATTTCAAACTACTCCCAATTCCTGGCCTATTGCTTTTACTGACAATTTTATATGCCTCCCCCTTGATTCTAACACATTACTCAATTTCCTTCATAAGCCTCTTTCTGGACTTTAATCTTGCCAGACAGAATGACTAATTGCGGTACAAATTCTTTAAATATTATCCAGTTACTGTCAATTCAGTTCAGTAAAGTTCCCTATTCTATCTCACTTCTTGCAGTCTTAGAGTTTTCTTTGTTCAGATTCAGGAAGCAGAATGGTGCTAAAGATGCTAATTTAATTCTTGAGTACCAGACGTGAGTGTTTATATGCACTTCTTAAAGGAGTTAAATTTAAGACCCTGCACATGCTGAATGAAGTCTCTGAAACCATGCCTCATCCTGTTACGTTTATGATTGACCCACTCCAGTGCCATCACATCCTTTTTTAAGTGTGCTGCCTAGAATTTTCAACAGTCTTTCCCCTTTCTATGATTTGTTTGTGCCTCTTGGTTCCTGTATCCACCCCCCCCCCCCCCCCCACCCTCTCTTCCAATACCACTGTAGTGCTGAGAAATTGAAAGATGATTTATAACTGGAGGGTCTCTTCTCAATGTCCTATGAAACAGCCATGTAATTATCATTCCCGAAAGCCATTATCAGCTTCTCAAAGCAATTAAGAACACGCAATAAATTTTGCCTTTCCAGCAACTTGTTACCACTGCCTAACTAGGGTTAAATTGAATGCATATCTGTTTCTTGGAAGGCTTAAAGAAGAATCTGAAAAATATTAACGGTGGTCTATAAAACAGATGATCGTTACCTCCATAAATACAAAAAATACTGGTAATTCAATGAAGGAGTGAGGAAAAGGACAAACAGGAAGGAATCAGATGCAAAATAGAGCTTGATCCAAAAAAAATCAGAAATGGGAGAAAGAGGAAGAAGTGTGACCACTTGATTAGAGTGTACAACTCAATCAGAGCATGGCTGTTCTGACCATGGCCTTAACTTCCTCCTGCTTCTTCCCTGTAATCCCAATGACTCATCCTCCACAGCCATCTGGGTCTCAGAATTCCAAAGATTTACAATCCTCAATGGAAAGAAAATCTTTATTTTCTTAAATGTACAATTTATAGCTCTGATAGGTAAGTGGTTAGAGCAGTGGACTTGTAAGCCAGGGGTTGTGAGTTCGTTCCGTACTGGGGCCTCATTTCTGTGAGGGGACGCTTGACAAAATGGTGACTTGCTGTCTTCCTTGAGGTAGACAAGGTTAAAGAATTCCATGTTTGTTACAATCTAAATGTAGCATTACATGACAATACTGTTAAAGCAATTTTCTTATTGCAAATGAATAAAGAACTGACCTGCTTAATAATTTCTTATCAAACAAATAGTTCTTCTCAAGAATCAGATGAGTGAACATTCTCTGAATGTCATCCAATGCAGGTATATCACTTTCCGAATACGAAGACCACCACTCAGCATTGCACTCCAGGTGTCTATCTATAGTGCATAGATAACGCAAGATTCCACTACATTTCCCCTTAACCTCTGTGCAATGAAGGTCAACTTTCTATAAGCCTTGATAATGCAGGCATCTAATCAAACCAGGACTTGTACACCAATGGAGAAGATAACATAATTTAAGGGATCAATATTATATATTTAAAAAGATTTAGACCCCATATTTGAATTATTTTTATTTGAAAATTTGAGACTGGTCGTGAGGCTGTTGGATCTCCGTATCATATAGTGGGTTAATGATTTGAGTTATTCTCCTTATCTATTTCTTTCTTCGTTTCTTTTTCTCTTTAGGGGGGTAGGTGGGTTAGAATGTGGGTAAAGGAAGGGGTAGAGTTAAGGGATGTGGGGTGATTAAGGTTTCCTTTTAGGATTCCTTGTAGACTTTTTTAGGTTTTTTTCCATGTAACCATGAAGGTTTTTGATAATTTGTTAATATTTTAATCATGTAATTGTGGTTCTTACTTTGTTTTCTAATAAAGAAAATATTTAAAAAAAACTTTCTATAAGCCTTCTCATTTACTTCCCTGCATCAAAATACTAACTGACTTCTTGACAAAAACATCTTGAACACTTTCACAGAGGACTCCAAAGGCTTTCCATTTCAACAATATTTTGCTTTTATCCTTCCTGCCAACATGGAAACTTCACTTTTCCCCGCATAATACTCCATCAACCAGTTTCCTATATCCCAAACAGATTGCTTGTGCAATGATCACAGCTCAATTTTCAGCACCTCTTTGCCTCATTAGTAAATCTGGCTGTCAAAATCTGGAACACTATCTTTAATAGTAATACAGATTTTAAACCGTTGCAGCCTCAGCATCAGTCCCAGAGACATGCAACTGGTTAAATATCAAGCTGAACTGTTTTGTCTAGGGAGTTTATCCTCTCTCTATGCTAATATAGCACTCCAAATTCCATTGCTTCTGATGTTTTCCAGACAGAGGCCAATTACATTCAACAGAGAATTCAATCAGATTCAGGGCAGCTATCTATCAAGAGAAAAAAAAACTGCAGATGCTGGTATATTGAGCAATCAATAAATTGCTGGAGGAACTCAGCAGGTCAGACGCTATCCGTCAGTAGAAAGAGTCAGTCAACATGGGGCTCTTTATTGAGACAGAGATAAAAATGCTGAAATTACAAATGTAAAGGGTAAAGATAGATGGGGGGGGGGTGGTGGGATATGGAGGGGTGGTGTTCCCGAAATGATAGGGTAAAAGGCAGAAGGTGTGAGAAGGCCCAGACTCAATGGGCCTACTTCATTCCTTTATCTTGTGATTCAGGACACATGCAATTTAGAGTCATAAGAACCCCAACAGATTCAGGACTTCTACTAATCAACATTAATTAACCAGTACAGTCATTAATTAACCTCAGGAGAACAAAAAGAATCAAGTTGAAAACTCTCCATTATACATTAATAAGTCGGTAGTGGAGAGAGTAGAGAGCACCAAGCTCTTTGGAGTTCACTTAAGAAGTGACCTATCATGGACACACAACATCTCCTCACTGACAAGTGCAACAGCAATTACACTTCCTGAGAAGACTGAAGTGGGCAAGGCTACCAGCCACTATCCTCTCAACCTTCTACAGAAGCTCAATCGTGACCATCCTGGTTGGCTGCATCACAGTGTGGGCTACAGTTGTTGCGGAGAAATGGATCAGAAGTCAATCCAGAGGACCATAAGAGTGGGAGAGAGAATCACTGGAGTCTCCCTCCCCCACCATCGACATGATCTACTGGGATCTTTGTTTGAAGAGGACTCACAAAATCATTGGTGAATCCTACCACTCAGGAAAGAGATACAGGAGTATCAGAGCCAGAACCACCAGACTAAGAAACCGCTTCTTTTCATGCCCAGTGAGAATCCTGAACGACTGAATGAGCTGCTCTTACAACCCTCCACGACTCCACTATTTATTAGACAATATTTATTTATTTTATATATGTATATATGATATAATTTGGCATATAAGACGATCTCAGATAAGACAGGTTCCCATTTATGATAATCCATAATAGTATTAAAAATTATTAGCAATCATATTTTGGATAAAAAGATTCAGGATTTAAGTTTCCTTTATTGTCATGTAATAATACAGAACATGTAACATTACATGAAATTGCCTGCCATAAGGCAGTCAAAGAGTTAGCATTAGTGTCACCCGGCACCCCTTTCAGTGAGAGAGAAGGAGAAGCAAAAGAGAGTCTGAGTGTCTGTGGCTTTACCTCTCAGGACCCTCTCAAATGCTGGCTGTGCTACCTGGTTTCCATGCGGAAGACTCCGGCAGTCCACAGCCTTTGTGGGTCCTTCAGCCTCTGACCCCTTCGATGGACAGCATCTAAGCTGATTCAAGATCATCTCCTTCAGCCAGCAATGGGCACAAGAAAGATCCAGAATCTGATTTAGAAAAGCTATTCAAACAACTTCAGAGAGATATCAAGCAGATTATATGAGAACCAAAATAAATTGTCATTGAATTTAAGTTTGCCATCAATGGGATTTGTGACATCAATTTATACTTTTTTCACAAGATCCCAAGCAAAAAGATATCAGATGCAGGAAAGACATGAAGATGTATTCAATACTTCATCAATCTGTGACATTTCAGGTAATGCAGCTGTCACATAGGTCCAGAAATACAGTTTCATGTTCTTCCTGTGGCTATATATAGGATTTCAGATTTTCTAATTTCTTCCCACATTGTGAAATTAATTTGATACTATAAATTGCCCTTGGGTGTGGCATTGGGAGTATTAGGGGTGACATTTGTAAGGGAATAGTTGCAAGGAGAATAAGTAAGGAGAATGGGATTGATTCAATTGCTCTGGAACCAGTTTGAATTCAATAGGGCAAATTACATCCTTTGATGTCATAGGGGACCGTGAAAAGGTTCAAGACTGCCTACCATCAGGTTGGAACAGATAATTTGAGATCAGGACAGACCTTGATCATGTTCAGATACCAATTCTACCATTTAGATTTAGTTATTGCATCATCCAGGAAGGAAACCAGCCCTTTGGCACAATGCCCATGCTGGCTGGATTACCTAGCTGGACGTTCCATTTGTCTGTGTTTTGCCCATATCACTCTGAACCTTTCCTAACCAGCTAGCTGTTTAAGTATGTTTTACATATTGTAATTGGACATACTTCCATACCTTCCTCTGGTAGCTCAATCCATATACCCTCTGCCCTCTGGGTGAAAATGTTGCCCCCCAGATCCCCATTGAATCATTTCCCTCTCACTTTAAACCTTTTCCCTCTAAGTTTAGACTCCCCTACTCAGGGAAACAAAAAAAGACTGCAGCTGTTTACCTTATCTGTGTCCCTCATGATTTTTTTACGTGTCCCCCTTATAAGGTCACCCCTTGGACTCCTGTGCTCCAGGGAATAAAAACTCTGGCTTATCCAGTCTCTTCTTATAACTCAAAACTTTCCAGTCCCTGGAACATCCTTTTCCAGCTTAATAACATCCTTTCTACAGCTGGGTGACTGGACCTGTACACAATACTTAAGTGAGGTCTCATTAATTTGTACAGCAATAATATGATGTCCCAGCTCACGTACTTAGTGACCAAATTGATGAAGGCAATGTGCCAAACACTTTCTTCACTACCCGGTCTACCTGTGTTATCACTTTCCGGGAACTACACATCTGTACCTCCAAGTTTCCCTGTTATAAAATACTCTCCAGGGCCTTGCATTTACTGTGCAAGGTTTAACGTACCAAAATGCAATACCTTGGGCTTGTCAAGTTAATGTTCCATTGACTATTCCATGGCCACTTTCACAGTTCATCTCGATCCTGTTGTAATCTTAAATGACCTTCTTCACTATCCACTATACACCAGTTTCAGTGTCATCCTCAAACTGATGAAACATGCCAATTATATTCTCATCCAAATCATTAATATACTGTAGATGACTGTTACAAGCCCAGAGGATCCCAAAACCCACCAGCAACAGATATTCACCAAGACAAATAGTTACTTAACCAAAAGTTGCTTTTAGTTATCTTTAAACATGAAAACCGGATCAAACTTCAACTTATTACAATTAACTTAACTAACCTAACTTAACCCCCCCCTTCTAATTCTAAGCGCACACGTATGTAATATGTGTGTAAGTTTAGAAAAGTTCCTTAATTCACAGTCCAATCTCACTTCTCATTCCTCCAAGTTCATTGGTTGAAGGCAGTTCTTATACTGTGCACAAAATTTAAAATTTATGAATTTCACCAGGCTTTGATGCTTGAAAGGTCAGCTCAGGAAGGTTCTTGTCAGTTTTCAGAGAGAGATTTGTTGTTCACTGGACACAAACTGATTCCTTCTATTCAGCCATGTCAGTGTCTTGCAGAAAAAACTTGCCCCCTCAGGGTTCTCCAAATGATAACCTCTTTCTTCCAGGTCACCACAGAATTCATTTTTGTTTCCCTTATTTCAAATGAAACATTAGGCAGCCAGTCCTCTCCTCTTGGACCACAAGGGCTTTGACCAGCCCGTATTCAAAATGGGGTTTTTCCACAAGCTTGCAAGCTTGTCCTGTTCCAGTCTCAGCTCCTGTTGCTGAACTGAATCCTCTCTCTTTCTCTCAGAGAAAAAAAAAACTTGTTTGACTTTCTCTCTTTGCAAAACCACATGACCCTCTTAGAACAGCAAACTGCACTCAGACAGCCTGCGGCTCTGAACCTAATCCTCCAAGTTCTTTCATCTGTTGCTTTTCAAAACAACAATCCATTAATGAAGTCCCTTGGGGCACTCTTCAAAGTTTTTGCAAAGGCCTCACAGCTGGGCCTGTCTGGCTTGAGCAGAGCTCAAGTATTTTAAATGAGATCTGTTTTTAAGAGTTTTTATGTGACCCAAAACCCTGTCACAAATTACTTCCTTTAAAACATATCTAAATACAATACAAAATACAACATAATCTGTCACAATGATGGACCAGACCCAATTCCTCCCTAACACCACTGCGTCATAAGTTTTCTATCAGGAAAGTAGCTTACCATGCAGGACATTGTCCACGTCAACAACCTTCACCACTTCGGTCACATAAAGCCTCATGGTCATCTCTGAAAAAAACTCAAATAAATATGTGACACCCTGATATTCCACACAGAAAAAGCCCTACAGACTGTCCATACTCAGTCCTTGCCTTACCAGCCTATAGTTCTCTGACTTGTCCTTCCAGTCCTCCTTAAATAAAAGAACTACTTTAGCCATCCTCCATTCTTCCTGTACTACAACTATGGCTAGCATTGATACAAATATCTCTGCCAGGACCCCAGGACTTTCTTTCCTAGGTTCCTATAATGTCCTAGCATATGTTTGATCAGGACCCAAGGAATCTTGCCAACTTTATATATTTTAAGATTACCTCATTTATAATGTAGATATGTTTCAAAAATGATTTTCAAACATCATTCATCACTTCCATGAATTCCTGTGTTTCCACAGTAAATGCAAATGAGAAATTTAGAATAAATTCAGGACTGTTTCTAATCCGACTCCAAACTTAAACCATTTAGGTTTTGGGGAAGATATAAGACGATCTGTCAATCTTAACTTCTCAATAGATTTTTAAATACAAATCTCCCCAGATCCGAATGGAACTATTTTAACAGTACAATCAGCTGTAATTTCCTGTAATCACCATCCATTCCTTTCTTTCACCTTTTCAGATTCTTCTTTAATCTTTTCTTTCACACTTTGCTTTAAAAAAAACAATGTATAGTATTATTTTTTTAATATTTTATTTATAATTTTTGAATCATATAACATCAATTATAATATAGTCATACAGAAAGTATATCATTGAATAAAAACCCCCAACCTCCCTCTTCCTCCCCATTAACACCCACCCTCCTCCCCCTTCTACCCACTAAGAAAGAAGAAAGGAGTTCATCATTTAAAAAACTTTCATCAATTTAGCTGTGAAAACCGAGACACCGACCGGAACGGATTGAGAGATTAAATCTTCAAACCAAGAATTTTTAGGTATGGGCTCCATACTTTAACAATAAAATGATATTTGTCCCTCAAATTATACGTTATACTTTCTAAAGGAATACAGGGTTTCATTTCAGTATGCCATCTTTGCATTCCTAAAACTAAATCAGATTTGCAGGTGATGGCCAAACATTTATTTAGAAACAGCCAAAGCAAAACGTAGAAATTCAATATGATACATAGTCAATCTTAATCCTAAAGCAATTGACTTAATATCCCCTAATAAAAACAACACTGGATGAAATGGAAGACTCACTTTTAATACTTTCTCCAAAAATAATTGAACTTGTATCCAAAAAGTCTTAACCTTGGAACAAGTTCAAATTGAATGAAGAAAAGTGCCTATCTCTTCACCACATCTAAAACACAGATCCAAGGAAAATGTATAGTATTCTTCAGGTTAGCTTTCAGATTTTTAAAACGTCAAATTGGTCGAGTAAAGGTGTACAAATTGGTCAAGTTCCCTGAAACTGTTGTTCAGTCCAAAACAGCCAAACTTTTAACAGCCAGTTCCAGCCAATCAAATTAGACCCTTGCCCTGGATCAAGGTCTCCAGTTACAGAAAGACCAAAAGCTTTGCTCCACTCCTGTTGTCTTCGCCTCACTCAACCTTCACCATCAGGCAAATATTGTTTTATTTGCTGATTCCATTGACACTTTCTTCAATGTTCCAACAGTATGAAAAATTCAGTAGATTTGAAAAGACTTGGATCGACTGTCCACGTGACCCAACTACTTTTTCAACTCATTGATAGGTACATTAAAGTTTTCTCCCCAGTCTACTTTGTATTGCTTGGCCACTTGAAATTTCCAGGTGCCTGGAAACATAAGATACTACAAAAGAGCAGAAGTCCATAGATGCTATGATTGTAGTAAAAACACACCGAAATGCTGGAGAAACTCAGCTGGTCTTTCAGCATCCACAGATTGCTGATATTTCAGGCCTGAACCCGTCTTCAAGGAATAAGCAGAAACTGCCTGAGCTGCTCCAGCATTTTGGTGTGTTTTTATTACAATAGAGCAAACAGGTTCCTTGTATTTGTGCTCATGAGACTTCTTGCAAAGTACTTACGAGTGAGTTTTTTTGCCATTTTTCTGAATATGCTTATGATACAATCTGTTACTGATTTGAGCCTTCACTTCGGGATGCTGACAATCCTAGACTTGTTATTTCAGATTTATTGTCAGAGTACATACATAACATCACATACGACACTGAGGTTCTTTTATCAGTGGCTAGGCAGAATTATCTCTTATTGGTAGTGCAAAAAAAAACTATACACAGCATGTACATGTAAACAAATAAAGAACTGTTAACAGATAAAGAATGTAAACAAAAAGGCTGAGAATAAAAAAAATCAATAAAATGCACAAGTAAGAATTCTTAAATGAATCCCTGATTGAGTTTGTCATTGAGGGGGAGCAGCTGTTCCTGAGCCTGGTGGTGCGAGTTTTGTGGCACCTGTACCTCTTTCCTGATGGCAGCAACGAGAACAGAGTGTGTACTGGGTGGTGTGGATCCTTGATGATTGCTGTTGCTCTCAGGCAGCAGATTTCCCTGTAGATGTTCTCAACAGTGGGGAGGGTTTTGCCTGTGATGTCCTGGGCTGTGTCCACTACCTTTTGGAGGGCTTTACACTCAGGGGTATTGGTAGCCCCATACCAGACTATGATGCAGCCGGTCCAACATACTTTCCACCACATATCTGTAGAAATTTGCCAGTGTTTCTGGTGTCATACCAAACCTCTGCAAACTCCTGAGAAAATAGAGGCAATGCCATGCCTTCATCATGATGCCATTGGTATGTTAGGTCCAGGAAAGATCTTCTAAGATAGTGTCTCCCAAGAACTGATCCCCCAATGATCACTGGATTGTATTCCTCTAGCATTTCTTTCCTGAAGTCAACAATCAGCTCCTTAGTTTTGGTGACCTTGTGTGCAAAGTTGTTGTTGGTGCACCATTCAGCCAAGTTTTCAGTCTCTCTGCTGTACGCTGACTCATCCCCTTTCTTTATACAACCCACTAACATGGCATCGTCAGCAAATTTGTAGATCGTGTTTATTGTCGTACCGAGCCACACAGTATTAACTGGACAATATTAAATGCTTGCTTGAAATTCAGCTCCTGCTCACTGAGCAGCATTTTTTAAGTACACGTACCCTGGATTCCACAAATTGAAAATGGGGAGGTCCTTCAGGAGCTCTAGAAAGTGGTTGGCATACTTAAAAATAAATTAGGAAGATGAAGAGGAAGCATGAATATTACTGACAGTCAATATTATGGAAGATCATGAAGTGTTTTAGAATATGTTAAGAGCTAGAGGATAACTAAGCACAGAGTAGGAGCATTTGGCCTGCTATAGAAAATTGCAAGGGTCCTGCCAGTTTTAAATCTTCACTGCCCACAGCTAAGATTTAGGCAGATGCCTGGAGGGCAGGAATAGTGGTATGTTTATTCAAGTAAGGCAAGACTGTGAATGCAATGCAGCTGCAGGGAAATTATTGAAATAAAATCTAAGGGAAAATAATTAACATACTTGACAGGGAATGGATTCATCAAAGATAATTGGATTGATTTTGCTTGGGGAAAATTCTTTCTACCCAATTATTTTCAAAGAGATAACAAAATATATTGATGAAAGCTATGCGATTGATGTAATCTAAGTGGATGGACTTCATTATGCCCTAGACAACATGAGTCCAAAAGATTGGAGCCCATGGAATCCAAATCAAATTGGCAACTTGGATCCTGAAGTAGCCTTGCAAAAGGAGTCAGAGACTGATAATGCAATTGGAAACCATGATCAATGAAGATCTGAGCTTTTTACTGTATGTAACATACATCAACAATTTGGATATGTGTGCAGGAACTATAATTAGTAAGTTTGCAAATGACAGTATCGTTCAACATGTGCTGTTGAATATATTGATCAGCTGATAAGATAGGGAGTGCAATGGCAAATGGAATTTAATTTGAATTAAGTGCTAGATGATGCAATTTGGGAGAACAAATTTGGGTGGGGTACTCACAATGAATGTCCCAAGGGAGAAATGAGAAAAGAGAGACAGCAACACAGAGAGATAAGGTGGTGAAGAAGGCACATGCGGTACTGTTTTCATTAGCTGGGGTATAGGAACTATTAGCAAGATGGTTTGTTGTGGAATGCTGTAAAATATTGGTAAGGCCACAACTGAAGCACTGGTGGTCAAGCTAATGGGATGGACATGATGGCATTGAGGAGGATGCAATGAAGATGAACAAGGATGGAATGATTACATTTTGAGGAGAGGCTGGATTGGCTGGGTTTGTTTTCCTTGGAGCTTGGTTACGGTATATATATAAAATTACGAGAGGCACAAATTGGGTCAACAGGAGGAAACTTTACCCTCATAGAGCAGAGGAGTCTAAAACTGGAGGGGTTAGGTTTAACACAACATTTAGAGGTGATTTGAGGAAAAGAAGTCACCCAGAGGAGTGGCAATACCGTGCCGGAGTGGGTGGTAGAGTCAGCGACTCTCACAACACAGAGGAATATTAACTCAACAGAGCATTGAAGGCTATGGGCTGATGAACGTGATGAATGGGGTTAGCATAATCATGATGGTCTGAATGGCCTGCTTCTATGCTGAGGACTTTACATAAGTGGATTTCTTTCTTGTAATGATAAAGTATTCCATTCTTTCTATGTGTTCAGCCCATTACTTGATCTTTCTGTGAAATTAAAACCCAAACTGTAGTCATCCTGATTCAACGCAAAAGGCATCTTTTGGGCATTAGGCACCATTTAGGACTTCACGGATTCACTCTAACACCTCGACTCGGATCAGCTGCTTTAGTAACTCAATTAAATTGCAAAGCTCCCAAAAATTGCACAAAAGGTAAGCAAAATGTACTCCAAAAAGAAACACCTGGCTTGTTTTTCTGTGCCATTAATAGAACACAAGTATTCAGATGATCCAAAAAGGGTGGAAACAATGCAAAATTCACTCTGATCACAAGGTGATTCAACATACGCAAGGTATGCATCAGACTTTATTTTAATTATTTAATAGCCCTCCACAGTAAATGATGGCATTCTAAATATAATCTCACAGAGTCATTCACAGGGCCCTGGCGCCTCCAGATTGTCACCATCAGCCACTGGACAGAATCAAGGTAACTGCTAGTTCAAGCACTGGCAAAATTGGCTTCCAGAAATTCATCAATCAGGTTCTTCAAATAAATTGGATTCAAACCAGGTAGTCATAGAAAGAATTTGTGACAAACATCAATCTAATGCTCAATAAACAAGAACAAATTTCAGGAAACATTACACTCAGGATACAACAATCAAGATACAAAACAATCACATTTCCAGTGACCTAACCTGGACCAACCAGATTGACACAACAACCAATGTAGCACACCTTGAAAGACTTATGGTTCAGCATGCCCCCACATCTCTTAACAAAACCTGTAGGTGTAGCATTGAAAACACCCTTTCTTGAGTGAATCCCAGCAAGATAAAAGAGATGCCTTTCTCATAATTGTAAGAAGGGCAGAAGGTGCCTCTATCAGCAATCTACACCTTCTGATGCCTAGGAAAGGCAGTCCACACACTGAAAGACCCATCACCTTCCAGGCAGATTCTCTTCTCTGTCCTCTCATTGAAAAGAAGGCTCACGTGTATGAAATCATGCACCATCATGCTCAAAGATATTTTCCTCCCTGCAGCCATCGGGCTCCTGACTGAATCTCCCAACTGTGATATCATGCTGTCCTTGATCCTTTCATTGTCACAGGTCATTGTGCTCTTGCTCTTCTACTTTGAACAACTGAATGCATGTTTAACTTGGCTTGCTAGAATGCTCAAAAAAGAACCCTTCTCATGGTACCAGATATAATGCAACAATCAGTTTGATTAAAGATTTATGAATTCAAGTCAGATTTCAGAAAGACACAAGTTGATTTGAGGAATGACAGTTCAGGATTTGGTACAATCATTCAAAAGATTTCAGGCAAATATCTTTCAAGTTTAAGACAAATGTCAAATGAATCCAGGAAATGCACCAATTAAATTGAGGTGAGAAGTTGAGATAAAGTCCTATTTCAATTGGCTTCAGGATAAACATGAATAGAGGACAGGACACATCTCTAAGAGATCCAGGATCAGGAAGAAGACAATGCAAACTTTGAAATAAAACCAGAAAACAAGTGATACATGGAAGAAACTAGTGAGAACTGCAAGAGTATGGCTAAGCAGTAAAGTACTACACAAAATAAAGGTGCCAGAGACAATGAGATTGTGGATTTAATATGAATAAAACAACTTTCTTAATATTTCAAACTGCAGATAAAAATAAAATTACTTTTAAATTTGAATCAAAGTAGAGAGAGTCCTGGGTCTATAGGTCCCTCGAAGTTACAACACAGGTAGACAGTGTGGTGAAGAAAGCAATTGCCATGCTTACCTTCATCTGACAGAGTCTGGGATGGCTGGGACATCATTTTGGAACTGCATAGGACATTGGTGGGACCACATATGGAGTAATTGTGCACAGTTCTGGTCATCCAGCCATGGGAAAAATTGGAAGGGGAGCAGAACAGATTCAAATGCATGCTACCTGAACTGGCACGATTAGGTTATAAGGAGAAGATGCATAGGCTGGGACATTTCTCTTTGGAGTGCAGGAGGTTGAAGGGTGACCAAACAAAGGTATCAAAAATCATGAGGGGTGTAGATAAAATAATTTTTTTTTTCCCCAGGTTGGGGGAACTGGGAGGTGTAGATGATTGGTAAGTGGAACGAGCTGCCAGAGGAAGTGGTGCAGGCAGACATTCACATGACATTTACACAGATAGGAACAGTGAAAAAAGATATTGGCCAAATGGGACTAACTGAGGTAGATTACTTAGTTGGCGTGGATAACTTGGGCTGAAGGACCTGTTCCCGTGCTGTAAAACTCAATGAAATGTGAAAACTGAAAAGGAATTAATTTCCAGTCAAACAAAATAGGGTTCTCATAAAGAAGGCGAGAAAGCATGGGAATCCTTTGAGTAATCAGATTGAATCATTGTGCAAAAATTCATAGAACAGTAGAATACTACAGCACAGAAACAGTCTCTGAAGCCCATCTAGTCCATTACTGTGCCTAGTCCCATTGGCCATAGATCTCCATGTCCCTCCCATCCATGTTCCCCGCCAATTTTTTCTTCAATGTCAAAATAAAAACAGAAACCAAGTGAATGAGCCCACATTCACCACCTTGGCTGGATAGAAGTACAGAAATGATGCACAAAGACATGAAACGTGAGGAATCGCTTTGTTGGTTTTATTCAAACATTGATTCTTCAGGAGACTAGCCATCGGAAGTAAGGATAAATCACAGATTATTTTTTACTTCCTGTTACTTGTTATCCTGTCTTCGGTAACTTCTTCCCTTGCATAATTCACTTTCGTCATTATGCAACAGACCTGCCAAACCTTCTGCTTCAAAAAGCTTCTTACACAAATACACATTTCATGTCATGGAAAAGAAAGGTCTTGTGTGTGTTTTCATGCTCTTCTTTGTGAACCTTTATTAGTCATTGTACAATTCACAGTATTTGTTTTGATCCAGTCTTGCTGTTGATAGATGACCAACTGCTCATAAATGCACAATAATTTATGTATCTTTAGAATAATATGAACCCTAGCTCTTTTGAAATTATCCTGATATGTTTTCCCTTCCCATTTCAAAAGGGAATTACATTTAATGGATGATACTATCAGATTGAACATTTAACAATCAATATTTCTGATTATTGGCAATTTTGTGCTGTCACTAAATTGTTTTACATGTAACAATGATAGGTAACAACACCTTTAGTTTAATGTGAAAGTCTCTATATTCATCACTTAGCTGATAAACACTTTGTGCATTTGACACTGAATGGTTATAAGTTGTGTCAGATGATATTGCTTCAAGAGCCTGAACATTGTGCTATTGATGCTGGATCACCTTCCTTTGCTTTTACTGTGGCATCACAATTATTTATTTTTCGTTTTCTCTGTTGCCCAGAATCTATACTTTTACTCTTGCACTTCTAGTTCAACCTGATATGACTAAAGCCTGAAAAGGTTAAGACTATTGATGCATAAGGTTGTGCCCTGCTCAAGATCAGAAGCTGCAGAAGGTAGTTAATGCAGCTCAGAATCTCATGTAACCTACGTTCCCCTCGATGGACTCCATCAAAATTTTCCGCTGTCTAAGAAAGGCAGCCAACATATTGAAAGATTGCTACACTCTCTTTTTGGGAAAAAGGTTTAAAAGTGTGAAAGCACACACCTGCAGGTTTAAAGACAGTTCCTTCTCTTCAGTCATCAGGCTCTCAATGAACTAGAAAACAGTGATATCATGCTTCATCTTTCATTTCATTGCAATCCTAGACTCTGTAAATTGTGCTCTTTACATGGCTGTATGAATGTTAGACATAACCATTTGTTTGTTTGAAAAATGACCCCTCTCACTGTCCTAGGTATTTTGTGTCCAATAAATTTAAACTAAAATAAAAATTGCAGTGTCCAAAATTCTCAAGTGCTTCTATTTAGCAATTACATTCATTAATGAGTGTGGTAAACATATACATTGGACCATAGGAATTTGCAAATCCTATTTGATAAAGTTAATAAGGAAAAGAATAGGTTGATGAGTATTTTTATCTTTTTTTTGTCAATGTTTTGGCTTTGGCCATAATGAGGTTTGATACTCTGTTGGCTTGGCAGAAGCCAACAGGGTATCAGTTTCTTGGTCACTGCAGAGCAAGTCTCACTATGCACAGCATCTGCCATTACTTTATTGATGATTGAGAAGAAACTGATGGAGGTGGAAAATACGGGATTCAATTCAATTGTTAAAGATAAACAATAGATATAAAACATCAAAATAGGTTGAAAAAGAATGAATACTTTCAAAGCTGAGGACATATATTTCAAAGCCTGGCAAAGCAATGAGTGGGTGTGAGGAAAATCCTTTTCCTACATTAAGTAATGAAGAAGTGACGATGCTTGGAAGAGATGATAGATGTCAGCTCAGTGGTAGCCGTCAAATGAAAAAAAATCATTGATACTAAATAATGAACCTCTCACCATTTGTTGGCGATGATAATGAACAATCATTTCCCATGGTTACAGAACTTATTGTGATATAAATTCAAGATGCACAATTCAAAATGAGAATCTCATTAACATTTTTTAAATTTTTCTCCATTCCCATATACATTAATGTTGCTGACTAGCTGCTTCTGTTCTCTCAATCCTGTCTCTTGCCTCAGCAACTTTGTTCAATGTGATGGAAATTGTCAGTTTCTCCTTGTATCTTAACTAACCTGATAAACCTTACATTCTGAAAGCAGATTTTTGCATTCAGACATGTAGCTCTTTTTCCTTCTCTGAAAATAAATATCAGAGGAAAGCACAAGATGAACAAGGTTTTGTACACTGCACAGCACTTCCAAAGCAACTTGTCAACTTATTCACTGAGCTGTTATTTATCACTTCAGCTTATCATTGCCAACTCTTGCTTCTTAACATGACATATTGGTTCCAAGAAGAAAGCAAACATGAATCGTACCCACTTGCAACAACATTGCACTAATAAGCTGATTGAAACCAGACAACTAACATTTACATCAGTGGTTCTCAACCTTTTTTTTCCACTCACATACCACTTTAAGTATTCCCTATGCCATCGGTGCTCTGTGATTAGTAAGGGATTGCTTAAGGTGGTATGTAAGTGGGAAGGGAAAGTTGAGAGTCACTGCTCTAGACTCAATTGTTACTGAAATATTTTGCTTGAGAAAAATTGTCATTGACCCATTTCCTTTGGAGTTATGAAACTGCACATAACTAGTCTATTAGGTACAATTAAAACAGTGATTTTCGAACTTTTTCTTTCCACTCACATACCACCTTAAGCAATCCCTTACTAATCACAGAGCACCTATGGCAAAGGGAATACTTAAAGTGGTATGTGAGTGGAAAGAAACATATTGAGAACCATTACTCTATAGTGTTCATCTTCTGGTAAAAAGCCATTAATCTGAAATATTCATTCTGTTCATCTCTCCACAGATGCTGCCCGATATTCTGAAAATTTCCAGTATACTAAGATTCTTGTGTGGGCCAATATTACAAACTTTTCATGGTTATCTTTTCCATTATTCTCTATTCTCTTTCTTCCATGCATTTCTCACATTCCCGCTACCTTGTTGTTCTAGGAACTTTACTTTTTGTGATTTTTATAAATCACCTGGAAGATGAGGTGGAAGGATGGATGAGTAAGTTTGTAGATGACACGAGGGTTGGAGGAGTTGTAGATGGAGCTACAGGTTGTCAAAGGTTACAAAGAGGATATAGACAGGATGCAGATTAGGGCAGAAAAGTTCAATCCTAATAAGTGTGAGGTGATGCATTTTGGAAGGACAAACCAGAAGTCTGAGTAGAGGATTGGTCGGTTACTTAAGAGTATGGATGAACAGAGGGACCTTGGGGTTCAAATCCATACATCCCTCAAGGCTCTGCACAGGTTGATAGGATAGTTAAGAAGGTTTATGGGATATTGGGGTTAATTAACTGGAGGATTGGATTCAGGACTATAGAGGTCATGTTGCAACTCTACAAATTTCTGGGAAAACCACACTTAGAGTATGTGGAGGAAGTTAATCATGATTTTGCCTGGATTAGAAAACAAATCATGAGGCAAGGTTAGCAGAGCTGGGACTTTTCCTTTTGGAGTGTAGAAGGATGATAGAGGTCCACAAGATTATGAGAGGCATAGATAGGGTAGAGAACCAGCACCTGTTTCCCAAGCCGGGAATAGCAAACCCAGAGGACATACGTACAAAGTGAAGAGAGGGAAGTTTAGAGAAGACATCAGGAGTAAGTTTTTTTACACAGAGAATTGTGGGTGCCTGGAATGCCTTGCTGGGGATGGTGGTGGAGGCTGAAACATTGGGGGCATTTAAGAGACTCTTAGATGAATACATAGATGAAATTAAAATAGAGGGCTACAGGTAGGGTGGGCACTTTTTTTAAGGAATATATGGATTGGCACAATATCGAGGGCTGTTCTATGTTCAAATAACATTTTCTTAATAAACCATTTGGCGAATGCTTCATCATCTTATAATTTTCTAATGGTTTAATATCTTTAAGATGTATTCCAATGTTTTGCTGCAATCCATGTCAGGCATACATCAAAAACCACCTCAAAATCCACCTCTCTTAAAAAGCAATTAGGTTCCAAGAAATTTCTCTTTAACTTTTGTTTTGCTAAAAGTAATTACTCACTGTCATTCAGTTCTTGCTAACTCAATATTTGTGGTGAAGACAAATTTAATTTGTTTAATTCAATGAATGGGAGTGGATTATAGGAGCAATGTAGCGAGATATTTACTCATTTTGTATATTCAAGTAAAGATAGAACAGAGGAAAGTAAAAGATGGAGGAAACCCCCCTGCCCCTCAAACCTGCCCTGCCATTCAATACAATCACAACTGATCTGCCTCAGGATTCAACTGTTCCAGCGAATTTTTAAAAAAATTATCTACCTCCTCTTAAATCCTAAATAGACTAGCCTCCACAACACTCAAGCATATTGAACTCCAGAGATTCACTACCCTATGAGAAGTTTTGTGGATTGAAATGATGTTCCCTTATTTAAGGGATGGGTAGAAATATCTAAACCCTAAATAAAACAGATCCATGACAAATGTCTGCATAGTTTTAGTCGAAGCTCAATGGGAAGCCTAATCTTTCTTTAGTTAAAACATTAAATGTCCCGTTTCCACGTCAGGACATGAGAAATGCCATCTTGGCTGAGTTTTCTATGATGAGTGACTCCCCACAGATTCTCCATCCAAGCCAGAAGTGCCATGGAATATACTTCATAGGTCAGGATGAGTATAACTCCAATAGCTCGCAAAACGTCATTCAACTCCATTTAGGACAAAGCAGCCTGTTTGAGTGTTAGCCTATCAGCAACACAAAGTACTCATTCTTTGGAAATACTCAACTTCAGGTCATGCAAAAACATGCTGCATTTACTTGTCAAGCCATCTTCAACATCATCTCTATAACTTCTAACATTTGCCTCAAAGAAGGTCAAGGGCAGCATGGGAAAGCCACCAGCTTCAAGTTTCCCTCCAAGCCACACCATCCTGACCTTGAAGCACATCTCCAAATCTTCACAGTCAGAGAATCAAAATTCTGACATGACTGTTCCGGCAGCAGAGAAGGTATCCCTACACTCCATAGATTAAATCTGTTATGAAGAGTGATTCACCAAGCTTTCTCAATGCATCTGAAGATGAGCAATAAATGCTGATCTTCCCTTCCTCTGGTGAAGGGATAAAAAAATCTTGCCTCCAATATTATTTTGCGCTGTCTGATCAAGAAAATGATGGCTCTCTTCATTTTGAAGCTCCTCCTGTCAACTTTGATAAATTGTCCTTCTACATGTTTGAGTTTTGGCTTATCATGACATTTAAGGTTTAGTTTATCGACTGTCTTTCATATCCCATTATGTGTGTGAGCAGCTTCTTTCAAACTTAATGAACCTAGACATCCTTAACTCAGCTCTGTGAAGTTGGAATGCTTTCTTAGAGCTAAGATTTTCACTATTTTCATGACTTCAGTCATTGTCCTTGGTCTAATATTGAAAACAAGGTGAATTGTGAAACGTTGTTTTCAACATTAATGCATTATTGTAGATGCTAATCTTAAAATTTAGAAGCTTTGAATATTTATTTCTTAAAACCTTGTTAGATTATTATTTTTTGGTGATTCTTTGAGAACAAAATTAGAAAAGAAGGCATTGTTTTATTCGGTGAACAGTAGGAATAAGAATTTTTATTGTCTCTTCTATATTTTTCACCAGTTTAAACTGGATAGTTACTGAATATTGCTATGGCCAGGGTAGGGAATGTTTACGTATTCTAAAAAAAGGCTGAAATGGTGAAAGCCTTCAGCATCAATCATTTTACCAGGCTATGGATTTGGATTCAGATTTGAATTACTGAATTACCATGTATACACATGGGTTAGTTGAGATTTGTGGACCAATTTTTAGGGTAAAATTTAGGGGGTTGACTATTAAATGCACACTACTTTTGACTGTGGTAAGTACCTGAATTGTTTGAGGCACTGGGAGTTTTGATGGATGGATGGAAAAAACCAGGTGGTAAGTCCATATTAGGGGAGTTGAGAGCTTGGATGGGCGGGTGGTAAGGGGCTAAGCAAGAGTCTACAGTCAGGACATTGGGAGTCTGAATGGGTGAGCAGATAGGACCTAGGTGAGAATCCACAGTTGGGGCATTGGGAGCTTGGATGGGAAGGTGGGACCCAGGCAAGCGTCTGTGGTCAAGGAGTCAGGAACTTAGATGGGCAGATGGCCAGGGCCTAGGTGAGAGTCCACAGCTGGGTCATCAAGAGCTTGAATGGGTGGGCGATCCTGACAAGAGTCCATGGTCTAGGCATCATGAGCTCCGATGGGCAGGTGACTGGGGCAAAAAATGGGGGGACGTCAACTTTTACATGTTATATATGGAAAATACCAGATTTGTGGGCCAAAAATATGTCGGGGGGGGGGGGGGTTCGGGTAGGCTTTTATATGGCATCAACTATTACACACGCATATGCAGTAAACATTTTAAAATAAAAAATGCAAATCTGGTGAGAAGATAATTTCAGAAAAGCAAAATAGTTTGAAAATAACTCATCCCTAAATAGAGGACAGGACATGAAAGTTTCCTTACCATTGATCTATGGTAACCTGTGGTTGGGGTAGAACACTGGGGCAATGAGTGGAGGAGTTACTTTGCAACTCAAGTAACACAGATTAGATCCTGGCCTCAGATGCTGTGACTGTGGAGATTGCACATTCTCCCTGATAGTTTACTATGTGGGTTTCTTCTGGGTGCTCAATTTTCTTCCTGCACCACATATGTGTGTTGGTGACTGAAATAGCCACTGTGAATTGGCCTAGCATGTAGGTGGGCAATAGAATATGGGGTGGGTTGAGGAATGTGAATGTGGGGGAAATAAATTGGTAATAGTATAAAAACACTATTCGGCCACCTGTCTCGATTTTATCATACCTTGATGAAGGGCTCAAGCCTGAAACATTAGTTATCTACCTTTATCTTTGCTCTATAAATATACTGTTCGACCTGCTGAGTTTCTCCAGCATTGTGTTTTAACTTCAACCGCAGTGTCTGCAGACTTTTGTGTTTTACTTCAGGTAAGAGTATAAAAATGGGTTCTTGATGGTCAGTGTGGACTCAGTGGGCTGAAGCCACTCTGCATCACTCCATGACTCCAGGCAAGGCGCCATTGGTTAAAGCAACAACTGCAGAAGGTTGCACAAAGTGCTCCAAGGTTATGGTTCCACATCATTTCGAAATGAAACAATATTACCATCCTAGAAATGAGATTTGGATCCATGTCAAGTCATAAACCACTCTCCAGTGAAAGTTAAACAATCAAATGTTGGGTTAGTTATGGCATTCAGCAGGATTATCTTATAACTTACATTTTCCGTTGTTCCTGTAATGACATGGAGGCCATCATAGGTTGACTTGATATACATACCCTACAAGAAGACCAGATACAAAATCAATGAGACAGTTCCCTTTAGTCAACTTGAACAACTCCATCCTGACATATCAGGTAGATACCACACATCAACTAACTGCCATATCTGAGGAATTCCAAAACACCCAAAGATGACATCATCAGAAAGCCTACAACTTGAGTTAATAAAAATCAGAAATAATATAAAAAAATTGTGTCAATAATCTTAGCTTGCCAGAAATTAAATTACAAGGCAAGAAGTCGGAAATACATAGAATTGTTTCTTTGTCATTGTACCTTCTATTTGGGCTGTCAATTAATATGTCATTAATATTTATTGCATATGCAGTCAGAAGAAAACTGAGCAATAACTGTTGAACAAGAACTGTGCAACACAATACATTCTGTGAATTAAAGCATATTTTCTTTCATGTTTGCTCTCACTAATGCTGTCAGACATCATTCTTTTAAACCCTACAATGCTGCACGATCCTCCTCCCTTTAACAGCTACCCACCCCCACCCCGCCACCCTAGCATTGTTGGGCAATCCTTTGCACCTCCATAGTATCAGCATGTATTCCTCACCTCTAATAGAATTTGATAGCAGCACCACCACTCCTCTCCCTCAGCATGGATTAAACTCATCCTCTTCCCTCAGCACTAACCATGTCTCCAAAGCATGTGAACATGACCCTCCTGCAGCAGGGTTACATAGTACTTCCAACGGTATGAAGTAACACACCTCCCAACGCACGACAGGTCAGGACCCCATGCCTGCCACCTCAGTTGGCAGTGTTCATTTTAAGGCAGATGAATGAAGGTGACAATAATCTGTATGAACTGCCAGTGTCTAGGCATGGCAGATGATGGAGCTCACCTCTACATATGGTTGCATGCTATTTTCTGGCCAATGGTATTTTCTGGGCAACAAGAGCCTCTGAGAAATTGAGACAATAGTGAAGACAGAAACAATATGGTAGGGGCTGGGGGGAAGAAAGGGGAAGGAGAGATAGAGAGAAAAAGGGGAAGAAAGGGAGTGAGAAGGAAGAGGCTTGGCCACACATAGACCTAGTTTCTGAATATAACTGAGGGATTCTCCAAAATGCATTTAGACCCCTCATTAACATATATAATGCACCCATCACCTGAAAATATGTAGAAAATGGAGAGAAATAAGTACTTATGTTGAGAAGACAACAATATGTATGTCATATAGCTGCAGGCCAACATGTTACTACTTCATGCTTGGTTTATATACAGAACTGCAGCAGCTCATTTCTGACTCCATTATGTCCAGAGTTGAAGCATTAACATTTGTTCTTTTTCTGGAGGCAACTCAACTTCCTGAATTCTGCCAATGCCTTTTGGTTTGAAAGAACTTTTTCAACACCAAGTTTTACTATAACCAATAAAAGCCTGAAGAAAGAAGCTTTCTTTTACTCTCTGAGTGAGTAATGTACTTACTTCTGAATCTTTTTTTATAAATGCTCATCACCACAATGAATAACACTTGGGGCTTTGATACATCTTGGTTAATCCATCTGAAACATCAGAGATGAGTGCAACTGCTTCAGAGAGATGAAGCAATCAGCACATTTCTCGTAAATTACAATTATCACTTAATTGCATGTCCAATTATTTTCAGTCTTACCAACAGTATGATCTTATTATGACAAAATCAATCTTTAACTCTGAAATTTAGTGCACTCCTTATATAATTCTTCATCCCTTGACAGACTTCTTCCCCATTCTGCAATTTATCTGAATCCAAGGTACTTTCAATGTCATTTACAAAAAAATACACAAAATTTGTTTTCCTTTGTTTGACCTGGAAAGGCACACAAACAGTTCTCATTAAAGTCTCTTCTCATTCAAGTCACCCCTGTCAGATGGATCCTTACAACTTTCTATTTTAATTTTCACATGACCTCTCAATTCCTCGTCTGATATCCAGCTCCTCCATACCTACCCACCTCCAAATGTTCTCCTCATGCACCATTCACCACTCCTCACACTCCACCTCTGGCAGGCACCATGCCCTCATCTTCTGGACTTCTTCTATCCACTTTCCTCTCCTGCTCTTCATAATCTGACCTGATTTTAAATTAAAGGTGCAATATAAAAGCAAAGAAAACAAATCACCGAGGCCACATGGAGGGAGCTGATTAACCAAACAACCAAACAATTCACAAAACTTTGGATTGTGGGAGGAAACCAGAGCATCTAGAGGAAATCCACATAGTTACAGGGAGAACCTTACAACTCCATACAGATAGCATCTGAGGTCAGGATTGAACCTCTACCATCTGCACCTCTATGCCAGGCAAGGACAAGCTATCACCAGAGACCTCAGAGAAAAATCACAGTAAATCAAAGAAAAAAGTTGTCTGAAGGAAAACAGGGAAGAAAGATGGATTTGCAAAAGCATCAGAGAAATGTGTGGTGAATGGAGAATCAGAAAAAAAATTGCATTTTTTTTAAAGGATTTCCCCACACCCCCCCCACCATTCATGCATTTAATCATTCATTGGTAAGCAAATAATTCCTGGACATTGGTTTTTAAATAAGATTCCTGTCTTAGTGAAAGGCAGTCAGTCAAGGACTAATATTTGTCATTACAAACATTGGACTCTTTATCTGTGCTCATTATATTTTTTTCCCTAAACTCTCTGATGGTAATTCTAAAACAAAGAATGTGCCATGCTGAGATTTAACACTCCCACATATTGATATTTGTTGACTGTGACATGTCCTTTCCAGATTAAAATAAATAAAAATATAGGCAATAAAACTTTTTTCAACAAATTAGTCAAACAAATTTTTCTAATATTTGGGTTCACAGCAGACCAGAAGATTTCATTTAAATTCCCCGATTGCATTAACTTAAGCATCTGTGAACAGAAGTTTATTGCTGTTGATTATGCTCCATTTATAATGATATGGAAGAATTTTCTCCTTACCAAACCCTCACTGGGCATGATGTTCGTCAGGTGGACAACTTCAAGATGTGCGGACTGGGATACCAAGGAGTCAGATGAAAGTGAGATGATGTGATCACAGATCCCTGATAATGTTTTACACTGTAAATATTCAAAGAACCCAGGAGTTAGTAAAGTGAAAATCAAATTCTTCCTTATCACTACCATTTTCTTGATCTTATTAGTTACCACATGATGATAGTTATTAACCATAAATTTGAGATGGAACTTTGTCCTTAGCCATGAGTTCAACAAACTGTACAATTTCTACATTGTATACTGCTTCTAATTTCTTTCTATTGATTTCAGTGCAAGTTAAATCAATTAATTTCTAATATCTCCGACATTTCTATTATATGAGATTCAGCCCAACACCATCCTGATGACGCATCTGGTAGATTCTTACTTCTGAGTTAAAGCATTGCAGGTTCAAGTCCCACCCCCGGGGTGCCAGGAGATAATGAAAGGTGCTAATTAAATGTGAATCTTTCCAGGGCAGAGAAGTTGTTCCTGATCTCTGGCAATCTCTATTCTAACATCTACACAACTTTGTCATTGATTCCCTGCTCTCTGAGCAGCAAAGGTGCACAGGTTGGCTGCAATTTTGCTACATTATAACAGTGACCACTCCTGATTATCTGAAGCCGTGAATGGATGTGATGCTATCTGGAGAGCAAGTGGGATGACTCCTGCACTTTTTTTTCCTCTAGTCTGTGCATCTAGAATTGGATTTATTTCAGAGTGGAACATGATTGAACCGTTCCAGAAACCAGGTTCTCTGAGTTGAGATTCATTCTTGCACGTGTCACAGTTTCAATGTTAGGCATATTGGATTCTGGCATCTTGTGTGGGAGCCTCCACTTGGCTCTGATCTCCTTCTCTTCCTCTTGCCAAATGGCTTCAAATTGCAATTTCCCCTGCCCCTCCCAATTGGTCCAAATACATAATCACTAACTCCATAAAGCCTCAACCATCAACCCTACGATCCTCTACACCAGCACCTACAGCTTAATCCCCACTTCAAAATTCCCCAATCTTACCACCACTTCACCCCTGACCTGATGTTGACCTTTACACCCCTACCAACTGGACCCTTGATGGCTTTCTCATTTCTAACCACCCCTCCCACCCCCCACCCCACCCCCCCAGCTAAACACATTCGTGATCCTGGATGCTGTATTTTCAGTTGTACACTAAGAAGGCATGGGACAGCTCTCAGGCAGTGTCAGAAGCCTTGGGCCTTGTGCTCTAAAATTTGCAGTAGTGGATCCACAACCAAAATGGCCATTGATTTTCAACCAAGTAAACAATTTCACGGCCTTTATTTTTATATACTCCTACAACTGAAAGTACAGCATGTGTTTGGGAGGGGGGGGGGGTTAGAGTTGAGCAAGCCATCATTGTCCTGTAGTCACAGGAAAATAGAGAATAATGGAGGATACAATATTAATTTAATAACAATCTGGCAACAAGTTTTTCATGCACCGATGGCAAAAATTTAACATTTTATTTTACGTTGGAAATGTCCACTCATAATTCAAGAGGCTTCATTTGTCAAAATGGTTATCTCCTCCACTTCTTTTTGAAATACCACAAGCAAAAATTACTTTGACAGATTAGAGTTACAATAAAATATCATTCTCGTATAAAGTTCAAAATATTTGAAGCCTGCCAAGAGAAAGAAAGCCCAATTTAACACTGTTTCACATTTCTTTTTTCAATGATACCAAACATACACATGGCCAACAACGAACTCTCAAAAGGATTACAAAGAAACCATCCTCACTGCTTGTCAAGAACTCATCAGTAAAAATAAAGGCATGAAAATTTAATGTGGCAGTGAAGGGACTAGGGAGGTGGACTTGGCACAGGGCACATTTCACAGTAAAAACTATTACATTATTCTTTATGGCCTGCTTTGATGGTTCTGTTAATGGAACCACTGTAATCCATTACTATCCAGATATGTGCCTTGTGCAAGGCTAAAAAGCTTTGACAAGCAAGAGGTTCAGTCAAATATGCTGCAAGACACTCATCTGAGTTGTTCTTGTTTTCACTATTTTGATAGCTGGTCATGAAGTTTGTGGTTGATGGTGTCCATTTACCTACCACTGTCAACGGTGTTTAACTGCATCAAATTTCAATGGGCTATTGAAAACCATAAAGTAAAAATACGCTGGAGTTGTTTTCCTCAGTTGGAATTGTGAAAACAATTTTATTAATGGTATCTATCTCATTATGGCTCCTCAAAACAAATATTATCTTGAAATAAAAACAAACTGTTGTAAATGCAAACTGGGTCACATTGATAAATATGGTGAAGGCTTCAGCTAGAAGTACACTGTGGAATTACATTGAGGAAATAACATTTCCAAATAAAATCAAAAAAGCTGGATGCTGGAAACATCCAGAAAAACATGCAGCATTAGAGAAGAAAAACATCCTTTTTTTCCCCTGGTTCTGACAGAGTATTTGACCCAAAGTGTTAACTCTGCTTTACTCTCCACAGATGTTTCCAGCATCTTCAGTTTTTATTCCATTATTTCCAGAATTTGCTGTTCTTTTTCTATTTTTTTCTGAAGACCTATATATTGCATATATATCAAATGACAATATTGAGCAGAGAAGTCTTCAGTATCTGAAGGTTTGATCTGGTCCAAAAAAAATCAGCTGGACACAAAATATCCTTGAAAGTTTCAATAAGATTGATCCTACATTACAATCTGTGTATATTATCATGCACATTGAATAAATTTTATTTATTCATTCACTGAATGTGGGCATGGCTGACAGCTCCAGTATTATTATTGATTACATATGTCTGGTAACTCAAGCTGCCTTCTTGAACTGTTCCCATCTTTGGGTGAAGCCCATCTCTCGGTGCCCACAATGACATTGATCTTTGAGTATTATTAGATCTTTACTCTTCCAAATAATGAAAGATATTCTCTTCAAATGTGATTCAGAGTTTCAGAATTGTACAGCAAAGAAGAAGGCCTTTCAAACCAACCTGTTCTTACTGACTAAATTATCTACTTAAGGTGGTTGCATTTGCCTGTATTTGTGGCAGAACCTCATGATGTTGACAATGGAAGAGCTTTGGGAACCCAGAGGGTTCGGCAATGATGGACGAAATGATGGCTCTGGTGGAAGACCACAAGCCTTGTTTTCTCTTCTGCCAGATATTCCTGGAACAGATGCCGGAGGACATCCAGCTGCTCCTCACAGATGAAGATGAAGACTTCTTGAACCTGAGGAGAGCAGCAGCTCTCCACACAAAGAGGGAGAACAAGGCAGCCCTCAACTAGGTGGCACACCCAGGAGCCAGCTGACAGCAAGCCACTCCCAACACCAAACCAGAGGAGGGCCAGTCGATCTCGTGCTTCTACCACCAGTGCTTCTACCACAACTGACATAGGATAGGTTAACCCTCTCTCTTGGTCATGAAGCGACTTCGTAGAAGCACGCTGCTCAACTGACCAGAGTGGAGACAACTGTTGGGGATTTGGAGTATGTCCTTGGTCCATAAGCAGGTGGTCCAGCATGTTGGTATGAGCTGATGAGCACAGCTGACCGCCTAGGTGAATTTAAATAATAACACTTGGTTTACATTCATGACATTTACAAAATTCAACTTTATCATCCGATTGTACAAGTACAACCTGACAAAACAGTGTCCTCCGGCCATTGGTGCAGAACACTGCAAACATACAGACAGATGTTACATACATGCAGAAAAAAAATACATCCACACAATGCATATATACAGATACTAAAATAAATAAATATTATCGTTAAATAAATCGTAGAGCCATGGAGGGCAGTAAGAGCAGTTCATCAGTTGTTCAGCAGTCTCACTGCCTGTGGGAAGAAACTGTTTCTCAGCCTGGCGCTTCTGGCACTGGATTTCCACAACATCACCATTGAATCTGAGATGCCTGTATCTCTTTCCCATCAGAAGTAGCTGGAAGATGCTGCATGCAGGAATAGTAGGGGTCCTAATTGATTTTGTGAGCCCTCGTTAGACAAAAATGTCAGTAAATTACATCAATTGAGGAAGGGAGATCCCAGCGATCCTCTCTGCCACTCTATTAAACTGTGGAATGTCCTCCGATCTGATGATCCATACAAACCGTACCACACTGTGATGCAGCCAGCCAGGATGCTCTCGAATGTGCTCCTGTATAAAGTTGACAGGATGGTGGCAGGCAGCTTTGCCAGCCTCAGTCTTCTCAGGAGGTGCAGTCGCAGTTGTGCCTTCCTGAGAAGTGAGGAAATATGTGATCAGGATATGCCACTCCTGATGAGGATTTTGAGGATCAATCTTTCTACTCTCTCCACTACAGAGTGAGTAATGTTTCGCAGAAGGTGGCTGATCCTGATCCTCCTGATCATGGTTGCAATGCAACTAGCAATGCCTTACAGATTAATTAGACTTGGCTGCCAGCAGGAGGCTGACACACAGTATATAAAATCTGTAATGGAGGCTTGCAGCCTCATGGCAAGCCTCATGTGTCGTTTACATCAACTTTAAAGTAAAGAACCTTTTCCTTCATCCATGTGTTGTCTTAACAACTCACACATTCAAATACAAGATGAAACATGGTGTCAGAAGAAGAAAATTAAAAGGAAATACATTAAAAGGTAAAAATCTAAAGTCAGCAACTGATCAGCGAAGAGAAGCTAACAGAGCTGAAACATGAAAAGATTACATCCACCAGTGAAACTTCAGCTGACAGGTAATGTGGCTTAAACATGGAACAGATTTAAACAGCGTTTTGGATTGTATTTAGTGGCAGTCGGCGCTGACAAGAAAAGTGATGCAGTGAAAGTGTCAGTTTTCTTACACGTCGTGGGTGATGAAGCCCTGGAGGTGTATAATAACTTCAGATTTGCTGCTGAAGGAGACAAAATGAAACTGGAAAAATAATGGAACACTTTGAGGCACACTGTATACCTAAATGTAACGTGATGTTTGAGAGGCACAGATTTTTCACATGTGCACAGAAAATGGAAGAAAGTATTGATCAGTATCTGACTGAATTGAGAAACAGAAGCAAAATGTATGAATTTAATGGACTGACTGACTTGCAGATAAAAGACAGTCTTGTGTGTGGTATTCCAGATAATAGTCTAAGGGAAAGGCTGCTAAGAGAGCAAGATCTAGACCTGGATAAAGCCATAGCACACTTTAGGGCTACAGAAACTGTAAAAACAGAGGCAAAAGAGCTGTTCAATGAAACTAGCTGCAACATGGATGCAGTGAGTAAGAATGGCCATAAACCATTTAACAAAAAGTGCGCCAATAGGGAAAGAGAGGTGTGGTCAGTGAACAAAAATGAAAGGAACAATTGAAAGCCATGTCGTCGATATGGAACACAACACCTACCAAAAAAGTGTCCAGGATATGGTAAAAAAATGCTATATGTGCATCAAAAGCAACCATCATGCCCATTGCTGTAGGAACCAAGTGCAGCAAAGCAAGGTTCATGCAGTAGATGAAAGGGAGATAGAGGAATTCTATGTAGATGTTGTGATTGAAAACAGAGACTGGATGTTGAGATTAAAAGTGAATGACATTTACATTTCAGTTAAATAGGATACTGGAGCACAAATTACTGTAATATCAGAGACTGAATTTAAGATTAGTCCCAGACCAAAGATGTAAGGAACAAAAGTAAAGGTGACAGGACATTTAGGTACCGATATACAAGTACAAGGAGAATGCATGGTCAAAGGGAAACACAAGGACAGAGAGCATATGCTAGCATTCATCACGGTACCAAAGGAGATACAGCCAATACTTAACAGCCTGTGAAAAAATAAACCTGGTAAAAAGAGTCCTCTTTGAGGAAAGCGAAGTAGAGACAGCCTGTGATGAACTCATGAAAGAGTACAATGATCTATTTCAGGGTCTAGGCTGCTTTCCAAGAGAATACACGATCAGAGTGGATAAACGTGTGCCACCGATAATACATCCATCCAGAAACGATCCATTTGCATTTCAAAAGCAACTAAAAGCAGAGTTGGACAGGTTGGAAAGCCTAAACGTGATTCAGAAGTTAGATGAGATAACAGAGTGGGTGAGTTCATTTGTTGTGGTGGACAAAAAGAATGGAAAGCTTAGAATTTGCCTGGATCCAAACAGAGCAATAAAGAGATAACATTTTAAGCTTCAGACGCATGAAGAAATCATGTCACAGCTTGCAAATGCAAAGTTTTTCAGCAAGTTAGATGCTGCATCAGGATTTTGGCAGTTGAAATTGGATGAGGCAAGTTCAAGATTGTACATGTTCAATAGTCCATTTGGCAGATACAGATTCCTAAGGTGACCATTGGGAATTGCCTCAGCTCCTGACGTGGATCACAAAACTATCCTTATGGTCTATGAGCACCTGGATGGAGTTGATACTTCAATGGGGAACCAGGAGAATGGAGTATGATGAGAAACTAAGGAAAGTGCTGGAAGCAACAAGGAAAGCAAACCCAAAGAGTCTGAGAAAAGAGATGCGAAAAAGGATCCATGGAGGATAGAAAAGTGTAAGAAAAGAGCACGAGTGGAGATGTACCAGCCAAGAATCAACAATGATATTACAAATGAAGTCTCAAACTGTACAATATGATGGAAATATCAAGCAAGCAATCCTGCAGAACCACTAAAGCCACACCCAGCCTCACACAGACCTTATCAGAAGGTAGGCACTGACCTATTTAAATGTTAAGTTTGCAGATGTCACAAGAATAGATGACCTCATCAGCAACAATGATGAGTTGAAACTATCTTGTAGTCACAGACTATTACTCCCTGTATCCAAAGGTGTGTAAACTGAACACCACCACTTCAGATGTGGTAATAACAGGTATGAAAGCCATATTCTCCAGACATGGCGTGGCAAGCGAGGTCTTCACAGCCAATGGACCTAGTTTTGCAATTTAAAGCTCCAACAGTTTGCCAAAGAGTGGGACTTGGTACACACCAAGTCAAGTCCTAATTTTCCATAGTCCAATGGTCTAGTGGAAAAATCAGTACAGACAGTGAAAAGACTGATGGACAAGGCAAACGACAGTGGAACAGACTTCTACCAGAGCATGCTAGTATACCGCATGATGCCGCTCGAGTGTGGCATGTCACCAGCACAACTCCTTATGGGATGTAGGCTAAGATCAAATCTACCCATTCTGGTGTTAAAGTTAAAATTGCAGAATCATTCAAAGAAAACATGTTAGTTAAAAGTAAGCTACTTTTGTTTTAAAAAAGGGAGATGTAATGATAGTCATCGTGGTTGCAATGCAACTAGCAATGCCTTACCATTTGATTAGATTTGGCTGCCAGCAGGGGGCTGACTGATCTGTAAGTGTGATCTGTAATGGAGGCTTGCAGCCTCATGGCATGCCTCATGGTGCTGTTTACAACAACTTTAGAGTAAAGAACCTTTTCCTTCATCCATGTGTTGTCTAAGAAATCACACATACGAATATTAGATGAAACAACTCCACAATCATCTCCTTTGTCTGGACCACGTTGAGACTCAGGTTGTTTTTCTCATACCATTTCACAAGTTTTTCCACCACTTCTCTGTGTTTCAACTCATCATTGTTGCTGATGAGGTCATCTATTCTTGTGACATCTGCAAACTTAATAATTCTGTCAGAGTTGGATCTGGTGTTGCAGTCGTAAGTCAATATTGTGAATGAGGGTGGGCTGAGCACACAACCCTGAGGTATGCCAGATCTCAGCATGATGGTGCTAGACATTCTGCTACCTACCTGGACAGACTGTGATCTTTCCATTAGGACAGCTTCTTCACCAGCCTCTGGGGTATGATCAGATTGAACGCTGAGCTGAAGTCAATGGAAAACAGCCTGGTGTACTAGGCATCATTCTCAACTGGATGGAAAGGCTACAACATCAACTGTGGAATAGTTCCGTCTGTAGGCAAATTGAAATGGGTCCAGTGTCTCTGGAAGGGGTACTTTAATGCATTCCATCATCAGATGCTGGAAGCATTTCATAATGGTGGAGCTTCGTGCCACTAGGCAGTAGTACTGTGTACTGTTACCCTCTTTGGTACTGGAATAATAGTGGCTGTCTTGAAACCCATGCAGATGATGGTCTGCTGCAATGATGTGTTGCAGATGTGCATAAGGATCTCCATCAGTTGGTCTGTACAGTCCTTCAGAACCTGACCAAGTGTGTTGTCTGGTCCTGCTGCCTTGTGTGGGTTCACTTTGGATAGAATTCTACTCACCTCAGCCACAGCCATGCAGGGGGCCCATTCCTTAGGGGGACACGGAGCTTTGTTTGGTGTCAAACTGATCTTCTCATCAAAGTATGCATAGAAGATATTCAGTGTGTCAGCAAGGGAGGCGTACTTGTCTTTGACTCGCAAGGTGGTCTTGTGGTCTGTTATAGTTTTGATCCCTTGCCACATATGCTTCGTGTTGCTGGTGTTGAATAGCTAACTATGGATCCTCTGTGTGTACCCACACTTTGCCTTCTGGTTTGCAGGGGAGAGTTCAGCCCTGACTGATCTTAGTGGCATCTTATTTCCTGACCTGAAACTCTGAGAAGTGAAAGGGCCTCTGTGTCCAACTATGATTTCCGGTTATCCTTATTTATGTGGCATTTGATCTCCACGACATCCTCAATTCACTTGCTAATATTGCCAATCAATAAGCTTGTGTACCCCTCAATGTAAGCATGGCCTTTATAGGTGGTCACCTCCATGAAGCAGCTCCAGTCTGTGGTCTCAAAGTAGCCCTGCAGCACTGCTGTGCCCCAACCTACCCCGCCCCCTCCACCACCACCGCCATGTCCTGATTTCCCTATGAACTGGCTTTGTTCATTTGTGGGTGGAAAGAAAAAGTTTGAAAACCACTGTTTTACTCATACCTAATTGATTCGTTATGTGCATGGTTTCAGAACTCCAAAGGAAATTTCCCAATGACAATTTTTCTCAAGCAAAATATTTCAGTAACAATTGGGTCTAGCAGTGATTCTCAACCTTCCTCTCCCACTCACATTCCACCTGAAGCAATCCTTTACTAATCATAGAGCTCCGATGGCATAGGGATTATTTAAGGTGGTATGTGAGTGGAAAGAAAAAGGTTGAGAACCACTGTGAACCTGCCCCAGTCATCTTCTCTTTGAATTTCTATGACATTCCGTTTACAAAAAGGCAATGGAGATTTAATATTACTCTCTATGCTGATAAAATGTTAAAAAAATTTATGGATAAACAAATACCATGTTTTCTTTTCTACTAATTCCTCCCCTAACAATGTCCAACTTGATTGTTTGGGACACAATGAAAGCTTATTTAAGAGCACAATATTAAAAAGAAGACTAACAAGGAAAGGTTAAAACTAATCAATCAGATCAAGAAAATTTATTTACAATTTGTTCAAATCAAAAATATGCAATTATACAAGAGAAGAGTAGAACTTAAAACTAAATTTGATCTTCTCTCTACCTATCCAATGGAACAGTAATTGTTAAGAAGTGGGTCTTTTTTATATTCATGGGGAAAAATCAAGTAAGTTACTACCTGGACAATTAAAAGGAATTTCTGCTAAAAACAAATAAATAAGATTCAGATGAGAGATGATAAAATGACAACAGATTATTTAAATATAAATGTGACTTTGAGAGAATTTTACTCTAACCTTCATACCTCTGAATTTAATAATGATTATGCTTCAATATTAGAATTCCCAGATCAGTTGAATTTACCTGTGCTTTCTCAAGACAGATGTGCAAGTCTGGAGAAACCTATTTCACAGTGTGGCATTTCCTCACTATAGTCTGGTAAATCTCCAGGACCAGATGGTTTTCCTGTTGAATTTTATAAATATTTCTCCAAATAATTGTACCCCACTTAAGCTTGGTGTTGGCTGACTCATTTAAAGATGAGAAGTTTCCCTTGTGGCAGCTTGCAATTGCGGAGATCGGGCCAGCACTTCACGCGCCAGCATATGCGAACAGAGATCACTAAAGTGACTCCCAGGACAATGAACCGGTGGGTGTAGAAGCTGGGCCAGCATTAGACCAACAGCCCTAAAATGGCTTTGGTCAAGCTGCCAGCCATCTCAGCAGAAACGGGCTAGGGAAGAAGGGCATTTATCTGCATGGATGTTATTCATATTGTTATTCATATAGATGACTCAGTCAATCATCAAAAGTGGCAGGAACTTGAACAGTATAAAAGCAGCCTTCCTTGCCCTAATAAATGAGTGAGCTTAACCTGTGTGTGTGATTCTTTGTAGCGGTCGGCTATACCCTTACCATTTAATGAGCCTTGCATTTCCCTTATCCTAAAAAAAGGGAAAGTCAATAGAATGTATATCTTATAGACCCATCTCATTACTTAATAGTGATATGAAAATTCTATCTAAGCTTTTAGCACATAGATTAGAAAATATTCTACCAATAATTATCAACTCTGACCAAACTGGTTTTATTAAAAATCACTCTTCTTATACAACATAAATCAACTATTGAATATTTTATATTTACCCTCCATCCCAGCAACAGAATATGTTCTTTCACTAGATGTTGAGAAAGTGTTTCATTAGGTGAAATGGGAGTATCTATTTGCTATCTTAGAAAAAAATTAATGTTGGTCCAGACTTCATTAAGCAGATTAAATTATTATATTCATGCCCTATGCCTTCAATTCATTCTAATCTATAACAATCAAAAATGTTTAGGCTTAATAGGGAAACGAGTCAAGGTTGCCCATTTCCTTTGCTTTTTGATAAAGTACTGGAATTTTTAGCTGTTGCTCTCCATGAACAGAATTCAAAAGTATAACTAGATGTGGAATTGATCATAAAGTATCTCTTTATGCAGATAATTAATTGCTTTTTATTTCAAATCCTGAGGTTTCAATACCAAATATATCAACTTTGTTTGCCCAATTTAGGCAATTTTCAGGTTATAAATTAATTTTTTTAAATATTTTTTTATTTTTCACACTATGAACCATATGAACCAAAATATGTACAAAAATATCTCATTAAATTTACAGTGGTCTTTTCTCCCCTTTCCCCCCAATTTCCTTCCCTCCCCTCTACCCAACCCCCTCCAATACCCAAAAATATTCAACATATACAATACAATAAAACCATAAAACAATATTTTCACACAAAGGAAAATAAACAAGAAAATGTGTAATCTATTTATTACACACTGAATCTAGTTGTTTTGTCTTCTTATCATTTTTATTTTCATTTCAGGGGATGGAGGTCATAGGAAAGCTCTCTCTGATATGTTCTATGTATGGTTCCCAAATTTGTTCAAACATTGTGACTTTATTTTTTAAATCATATGTTATTTTTTCCAAAGGAATACATTTATTCATTTCCGTGTACCATTGCTGTATACTCAGGCTCTCTTCCATTTTCCAAGTAGACATTGTACATTTTTTTGCTATCGCTAAGGCTATCATAATGATTTTTTTTTTGCACTTTATCCAATTTGAGGCCTAATTCTCTGCTTCTTTTGTAACTTAAAAGAAATACCTCTGTTTTTTTGGTATGTTATTTTTTGTAATTTTATTTAGTTTCTGAACATTCGTACATGCCCAAGTTGCATGTAATGTTGTTCCCATTTCCTTCTTACAGTGAAAACATCTATCTGATAATGTTGAATCCCATTTTTTTTATTTTTGAGGAGTAATATATACCCTGTGCAACCAATTATACTGGATCATGCGTAACCTTGTGTTTATTGTATTCTTCATAGTTCCAGAACATAACTTTTCCCATATTTCATTTTTTATCATTATGTTTAGATCCTTTTCCCACTTCTGCTTAGATTTATAGTTTATTTCAGTTTCCTAATCTTGCTGCTTAATGTACATGTTGGTTATTTATCTTTTGATTATCATTGTGTCTGCAGTCACGTATTCAAAGCTGCTTCCTTCAGGTAATCTCAAGCTGTTTCCCAATTTATCCTTTAAATACGCTTTCAGTTGATGATATGCAAACATTGTACCATGAGTTATTTCATATTTGTACTTCAACTGTTCAAATGTTAATAAATTATTTCCCAAAAAAACAGTTTTCTATTCTTTTGATTCCTTTTCTCTCCCATTCTCTAAAGCAGTGGTTCCCAACCTTTTTTTTCCACTCACATACCACTTTAAATATTCCCTATGCCATAAGTGTTCTGTGATTAATAAGGGATTGTTCAAGGTGGTATGTGGATTGAAAGAAAAAGTTTGAAAACCACAGTTTAAATCATTCCAAATTGATTCGTTATGTGCACAATTTCATAAATCCAAAGGAAATGGCCAATGACAATTTTTCTCAAGCAAAATATTTCAGTAATAATTGGGTCTAGAGCAGTGATTCTCAACCTTCCCTTCATACTCACATACCACCTTAAGCAATCACTTACTAATCACAGATCACTTATGGCATAGGGAATACTTAAAGTAGTATGTGACTGGAAAGTAAAAGGTTGGGAACCACTACTCTAAAGGAAAGGTTGTCTATTGTAAAAGGGATTTGCAGATTTTGCATCAATAGCAATTTTGGTATTTGATAATTTGTTTTTTTTTCCTTTCTAAGTGGATCTTCTTCTATGTATTAAATAAATGATGCAGTACTGGTGAGTTTTTATATTGCACCAGCTTTTCATCCCACTTATAAAGTATATGTTCCAGTGCCTTTTCCCCTATTTTATCAAGCTCTATCTTAGTCCAGTCTAGTTTTTCCCCTGTCTGGTAAAAATTTGATAAATACCTCAATTGTGCGGCTCTATGATAATTTCTAAAATTTGGTAAACTGTAAACCATCTTGATTATACCTCTCTGTTAAGTTATCCAATGCTACCCTTAGATTCCTCCCTTTCCACAAGAATTACCTTATTATTCTCTTTAGGTCCTTAAAGAATTTTTCTGTTAAGGTAAATGGTGATGTTTGAAATAAGTATTGTATCCTTGGGAACAAATTCAGTTTAATGCAGTTTACCCTCCCTATCAAAGCTAGCAGCAATTCTTTCCATTGCTGTAAGTCATCCTGCAATTTCTTTATTAGTGACTGATAATTTAGTTTGTACAAGTGGCTTAAGTTATTATTTAACCTGATCCCTAGGTATCGGATTGCTTGTGCCTGCCATTTAAATGGTGATTCTTTTTTAAATTCTGTATAGTCTGCGTTACTCATTGGCATCACTTCACTTTTAATTGCATTGATCTTGTACCCCGATATTTCTCCATATTCCTTCAATTTCTTATGTAATTTTTTTACTGATACCTCTGGTTCTGTTAGGAATACTATGATGTCATCTGCAAATAAGCTGATTTTATACTCCTTCTCCTTTATTTTTATCCCTTTTATTTTATTTTCGATTCTTATCAGTTCTGCCAAAGGTTCTATTGCTAAGGCGAACAATGAGGGGTATAGTGGACATCCCTGTCTAGTTGACCTACTTAATTTAAAGTGACTCGATACATATCCATTTACTGTTACCTTTGCCAACAGTCCATTATACAATGCTTTAATCCAATTAATATATTTTTTCTGGTAGATTGAATTTCTGTAATACGTTAAATAAGTAATTCCATTCTACTCTGACAAATGCTTTTTCTGCGTCTAGAGCAACAGCCACTGTTGGTTTCTTATTTCCTTGAAATGTGTGAATTAGATTAATAAGTTTGCAGATATTGTCCGCTGTTCGTCTTTTCATAATAAATCCAGTTTGCTGTTGTTTTACTATTTTAGGTACACAATCGGCCAATCTGTTTGCTAATAATTTAGCTATTATCTTATAGTCTAAGTAGAGATATTGGTTTATATGATGCTGGTGTTAGTGGATCCTTCCCTGTCTTTGGTATTACTGTAATTATTGCTGTCTTACATGAACCTGGCAAGTTTTGTGTTTCTTCTCTCTGGTTCATTACTTCCAGGAGAGGAGGAATTAATAACTCTTTAAATATTTTATAAAATTCTATTGGAAATCCATCCTCTCCTGGTGTTTTATTGTTTGGTAGCTTTTTTAATATATCCTGTACTTCCTCTATTTCAAATGGTTTTATTAGTTTCTTTTGTTCCTGTTCTTGAAATTTTGGCAATTCAATTTTAGCTAAAAATTCCTTTATTTCATCATCTTTCTCCTCGTTCTCAGTTTGATACAATTGTTCATAAAATTCCTTAAAATTTTCATTAATCTCTATTAGATTATATATAATTTGTTTGTCCTTTTTCCTTGATGCCAGTATCGTTCTTTTAGCTTGGTCTGATTTAAGTTGCCAGGCTAATATTTTATGTGTTTTTCTCCCAGTTTGTAATACTTTTGCTTTGTTTTCATTATGTTCTTCTCCACCTTGTATGTTTGTAATGTTTAGTATTTAATTTTGTTTTTCCCGCCAGTTCTCTCCTTTTCATTATATTATCCCTTTTTACTAATTCCTTTTCTGTACTTACTATCTCCCTTTCCAACTGCTCTATTTCCTGATTGTAGTCCTTTTTCATCTTAGTCACATAACTTATCATCTGCCCTCTAATGAAGGCTTTCATTGCATCCCTTAATATAAATTTGTCTTTCACTGATCCTGTGTTTATTTCAAAATATGTTTTAATTTGGCATTCAATAAACTCCCTAAATTCCTGTCTTTTAAGCAGCATGGAGTTTAACCTCCATCTATATGTTCTTGGTGGGATGTCCTCCAGTTCTATTGCTAATAATAGGAGTGAATGATCTGATAGTAGTCTAGCTTTGAATTCAGTTTTCCTAACTCTCCCTTGAATATGGGCTGACAACAAAAACATATCAATCCTTGAGTAAGTTTAGTACCTTCTTGAATAATATGAAAATTCCTTCTCTCATGGGTGTTGCCTCCTCCATATATCTATAAGTTTTATTTCCTGCATTGATTTAACCATAAATTTGGCTACTTTATTCTTTTTACTTGTCTTTTGTCCAGTTTTATTCAACATTGGGTCCAAATTAAGGTTAAAATCCCCTCCTATCAATATATTTCCTTGTGTGTCTACAATCTTCAAAAAAAAATCCTGCATAAACTTTTGATCCTCCTCGTTAGGTGCGTATATATTGAGCAAATTCCAAAATTCTGAGTATATCTGACACTTTATCATTGCATACCTCCCTGTCGGATCTATCATTTCCTCCTCTATTTTGATTGGTACATTTTTGTTAACTAGTATGGCTACACCTCTAGCTTTTGAATTATAGGATGCTGCCGTTACGTGTCCTACCCAGTCTCTCTTTAGTTTGTTATGTTCTGCTTCAGTTAGATGCATTTCCTGCACAAATGTTGTATCTATTTTTTCCTTCTTCAATTAATTTAGTAGCCTCTTCCTTTTAATTTGATTATGTATTCCATTAATGTTTCTAGTCATATAGTTCAACATGGCCATCTTATATCTTGCATACACCTCTTTTCCACCTCTTCGCCACCTCCATCCCCCTTTTCCCCATTTTCATCTCTTAGTTTTCTCTTATTACACTTAATATACGACAACACATTTAAGACATAAAGTACCCCCACAGTTCCCACATCCACTAATACCTTAACCCCAAAAGTTCCTCCCTGTCTGAGTTGCCCCATACACCTTGCCGGGCAACCACAACTCCCCTTTTCATTTGGGTTGCGATCTTGTTGGCAGCGTCAACTGATTTTGCAGTGACAGTTATTTCCCCCTCCACCCAGCCCTCTCCAGAAAACATTTTTTTTTAACACTGTATTTAATAGTTTTTCTATGGCTAGTCCCATTATAGATAATCATCTTTTTCAGCTGTCTCTGCTGGACATAGATTTCAAGGAATGGTGTAGAATAGGCATCAAAGTTATAAAGATCATTTTATTTGAGATAACTTTGCCCCTTTTGAAAAATTATCAGCCAAACTGAATCTTTCTAACAGAAATTTGTTAGATATTTACAAGTAAGGCATTTTATTCAGTCCAAGCTTTATGGTTTTCCTCAAATCTCAAATACTAATATTCCTGATTGATTTTTAACATGCTTTTTTTCACGGATAATTACAATCAAATATTTATAATGATTTATTGGATTTAGGATCAGCCTCAATGGCTGGGTTTAAGAACGATTGGGAATGAGATTTGAACGTAAAATTTTCAGATGAAGATTGGTTCTCTACTCTCAGCTTGATTAATGATTCTTCATTCTGTGCAAGACATTGCTTATTACAGTTGAGAACACACATATCCAAACTTAAATTATCTTGTTTTTATACAGATATTGATCTACTATGTGAGAAATGTAACATTTTTGAACCATCACTGATCCATGTTTTGGGAGTGCCCAAATTTAGAGAGATTCTTGAAAGACATTTTCCAAACTTTATCAATGATTTTTAACATCAATATAGAATCATGTTCGTTAATTGCTTTGTTTGGTTTTTCACATGAGCCAGATATACTTCTGTCTGCAACTCTGGAGAAACTTTTAGCCTTTACCACATTGATAGCCAGATGAGCAATTTTATTGAAATAGAAAAATGATGCTTCACCTTCCCATACACAGTGGTTACATGATGTAATGTCCTATTTAGGCTTGGATAAAATTAGATACAATCGGATTTGGGCATGGTAATCAATCCATAATGCTGGTCAGACCTGTGTATCTAATATGATTACCTTAATTAATTCTAGATATAGACTGATAAATTATAATTTTCTGCACCAATTATATTTCACAACTCAAAAGATGAATAAAAATAAATCAAAAAATTTTGATAGGTGTTTTACATGTGGTATAGATGCAGCTGACGTGGACTTTTTACCCCCTCCATAAATCTTCGTCTGCGAAGCCAAGCCAAAGAAAGAAGAAGATGTTAGTAGCTTTTTACATTCCACTTGGTTATGCACAAAATTAAGACCCTTTTGGATTGAATTAGGGAAAGAGTTGACAGAAATTGTGGGGGTGAATATCCCTCTAAACCCAGAAGTGTTTCTTCTGGGAAATATGGCAGTTATAAAAGTTGACATCTCCAGAAGTAAATCTAAATTTATTACAATTGTATGGTCAATAGCCAGGAAATGTATAGCAGTAATATGGAAATCCGATTCCCTACTTCACATTGATCGTTGGAATGTGGAAGTGCATAGTTGTATTCCCCTTGAGAAGATTACTTATTGTCATAGGAATAGATATTGTATGCTCGTTGAAATTTGGAAACCTTATTTAGATTACTTAAATGCCAAGACTGTATAATTTATTTGATATTTGTCAATTATGAGATATTTAATCATGTCAGCCATAAACGAGCCTGCAGCTGACGTGGACATTTACCCCTCCATAAATCTTCATCCGTGAAGCCAAGCCAAAGAAGAAGAATACTTTTAAAATGATGTGTCTCTGAGATGACAAACTTTGATCTTGTTGCTTTTTCTTTTCTATTTTCTTTCTTTTTATCTCCCTCTATTCCCTGCTGTCTGTCCCCTTTTCTTTCAAATCTGGGAAGGGGGAACTGGGAGAAGAGGGAGTCTCCTTTTTTTATTTTTTTCAGACCTTTGAATGTTTTTCTATGATTTTATATTCAGTGTATTATTGTTATTAATTGAGTCCTATATTTGGTATTTTCTTAAAACTTAAATAAAATATTCAAAAAAAGAGAAAATTACATATAATAATAAAGATAGAAAGTTTCCATTCATAAAGATGTGGAGCCCATTCATAAACTCTATCACGATTGAAATAATTAAGAATTTTGAATGTTCCGGAGATTCTCTGTCTGATGTCTGGATGTCACCATTAAATTCACAATTTCCCTTTTCTTTTACAAATGTAACCTTGATTAGAGGAAAGGGGTTGATTAGATTTAGTTTTTAGTTTTTATTTTCTTTTTATCAATTTTTATTTGGATTAATTTGGTAAAAACATGTTTAACATGGTTAACATAAATTAATTCAATAATTTGTTTTTCTTGTGGATTATAGGAATGTCTAATGTAGTTCCAACCTCTTTTTGTATTTGTATGTACATGAAATGACTTGTTAAGTTTTTTTTCCTTAAAATTTTGTATGCAAGTTTATATGTTAAATTCAATAAAAATATTTAAAAGATAAAGAAAATAAATAAAATACTGGGCATATTTGCCTCATTGCAGCGCCACAGCAGTTAGTGCTGCTGATTCATATCTCCAGTAACGTGGGTTCAATCCTAACCTGAGGTGCGGCCTTTGTGGAATTTGCACATTCTCCCTATGACTGCATGGGTTTCCTTTGTGTGCTCCTGTTTCCTCCCACATCTGAGAGAGTGGCAGATTGGTAAATTAATTTGTACTGCAAATTGCCTCCTTTGCTAATGGTTGGCATTAATGGAGGGGGTGGAGGGGAGGAGATGGGCCTCACACTTAACCCCGAATGAACAGAAGTCTTTTTAACCAATGAATCTAATCTAATGCAACCAAGGTCTACAAGGAAATCCTGGAAAATACTCACTACTTCCCAATTTATGGGAGACACCTCTCAGTTAAAGAGAGCCTTTGGCAATGAAATTCACCTTCACCTTCACTGCACTAGCTATTTGTTGAAAGGATTGTGTAAATATCAAGTCCTTGAACCTGTTCTGCCAAGCAACATGCGATCCGTGCTCTCTCATACATTTTAAACACACAGATCCTTCAGTAGACATTACAAAGCAGTGGTCAGATGCCATGAACCCGTTCTCTTCAACATCTTTGAAATTCATTGAAAGGTTGGCACGGTTGGCATAACAGTTAGTGTAACAGTATTACAGTACCAGCATCCTAGGTTTGAATCTGGTGCTGACTGTATGGAGTTTTCCCCATGTCTGCTGGGTTTTCCCTGGGTGCTCTGGTTCCTTCCACTCTCCGAAACGCACTTGGCTGTAAGTTAATTGGGTGTATTTGGGCAGGCATAGGGCTCATGGGCTGAAAGGACCTGTTACCGTTTTATACATTTAAACTTTAAATTTATTAACAAGTGAATCAATATCCATGTTCTCCCACAGCCCACTGTCTCTGGCATTGAGACCCTAATGACACTCTTTTGGCAGAGGGCCTATAGACAAGCTGTCACCAGACTTCCAAAATGGACACTCCATTCAGAGCTCTGACATGGTAATAGATTGTCAAGACGGCAGAGAAATTGTGTCATGGATATTCTCAAAAAACTCCTTGAAAAAAGTATAACCTCTCCATCTAGATTTCCTAAAAATATATATCAACATTATCTGATTATTAAGGATATCCCTGCCCGTGATCACTCAAAATGAAGGAGCGACATTCAAGATATCATAGAGAACCTCAGTCCATTTGTCAAGACACATAATCTTGACATAAACAGCAGAAAGAATGAACTACCTACCAAATAACCAACATGTTTGCCCCATTAAGCACCTTCTTCTCCACCTGGACAGTCTGCAGATTCTACTTTGGGCTCATCAGTCATCACAGAACTTCCAGAACTAGAGTAGAACAGAACTGGACTCCAAAGGACTATAGTACAAGACCCCTCTGCGATTCAATTTGCATAATGTATAATTCAGTGAAAAAGTGTGCTTGTTACATACAAGTGAAATTACAACCTGGAAAAATGGCATTATGTAACCCAATTTATTAACTGTTGTGTGTTCTTTCCTTTTTTATCCCGTTAATCTGGTGTGAATGCCTAAACTGTTTTAGCATTATTGTGTTTTCATTTGTTTTCTTAAAGGTAAGCATCCTTGCACTCAATGTCACATAAACTAAGAAGCTGAATGTTTACTTCAGGAAGGGAAAGTCAGAGGTATACAATCCAGTGATCACTGGGGGAATCAGAGGTGGAGAGGGTGAGCAAATTTAAGTTCTTGGGAGTCGCTATCTTGGAGGGCCTTTCCTGGACCAAACACACAAATGGCATCATGAAGAAAATGCATCAGTGCCTCTAATTCCTCAGGAACTTACGGTTTGGTATGACAGCAGAAAACTTAGTAAATTTCTATAGATGTATGGTGGAAAGTGTGCTGACTGACCGCATCATGGCCTGGTATGGGGACACCAATACCCCCGAGCATAAAGCCTCCCAAAGGTAGTGGACATGACCCAGACATCATAGGCAAAACCCTCCTCACTATCGAGAACATCTACAGAGAACACTGCCATTGGAGAACAATCATCAAGGACCTACACCACCCAGCTACTATCATGAAAGAGGTCTAGGGGCCACAAGACTTGCACCATCAGGTTCAGGAACAGCAGCTCCCCCTCCACCATCAGACTCCTCACAACAAACTCAATCAGGTACTCATTTAAGGACTTTTACTTGTGCACTTGGTTAATTTGTTTTTATTCTCTCTGTATTGCACAGTTTGTTTGCATTCATTACCCGTTTACAGTTCCTTATTTGTTTACAATGTATACACTGTATACAGTTTATTTTTGCACTACCAATAAGGGGTAATTCTGCCATGCCCACAGGAAAAAGAATCTCAGGGTGGTATGTGATGCCATGAATGCACTTCGACAATAAATCTGAAATCTGAAGCTATCTCCCATTATTTAATCCATGTCAATGATCCTGGCTGTCGAAACACAGGCCTGTTTTCCCAAGCATGTTTCTGTTTCCTGCCCAGACAGAAAAAACAAAGCTGTATAAATGGAAAGATCAGTCCGAAGTTAGAAAGTTATTTTCTCTTTTAATCTTGGCGACACCATGCTTTGTTTCTCATACACAAGTCAACAAAGTGGAATCTAAGTGAGAAAGAGATAAGAATAACAAATTTTATATGGAACTGATTAAAGCTCAATTGGCAATACTTTCTTATGGATTGAAGTGTTCATAAGAAGATAAAGCATAATTTAAAGGGAGGGATGGATATGTAGAGGTTAGTGCAGCATTGTTACAGCGTCAGTGATTGTGACCTGGGCCCAACTCCCACACTGTCTGTAAGGAGTTTGTATGTTCTCCCCATGTCTGTAGATTAAATTTTTTAATTGTTTAAATTTAAATTTAAACACACAGCACAGAAACAGTCTGTTTCAGCCCAAAAGTCCCTGCTGCCCAACTTACCCCTCATTAATCTACATTTTGAATGGTGGGAGGAAACAGGAGCCCCTGGAGTAAACCCATATAGGCACAGGGAGAATGTACAAACTCCTTACAGACAGCACAGGATTTGAACCCCCATCCGGTCTTGATTACTGGCGCTATAAAGGCATTGAGCTAACCACTATGCCAAACATACCACACTAATAGGGTGTAATTGGGTGTGTTATGAGCCCAGAGGATCCAAAAACCCAGCGGCAATAGAAATTTACCAAGACAAATGGTAACTTAAACAAAAGTTAATTTTAATGATCTTTAAACAGAAAATAGGATCAAACTTTAACATTATTACTAACAACCTAACTTAAACCCCTTCTAATTCTAAGCACTCATGTATATAATGTGTACATAAATTCAGAAAAGTTCTTTCATTCACAGTCCAATCTCACTTCTCACTCCTCCAAGTTCACTGGTATCAGGCAATTCTTATACTGTGCACACAGAATTCAACATTTATGAATCTTCAACAGGCTTTGGTGCTTGAAAGGTAAATGGTTACTGCTCTGAAAGGTTCTTGTTGGATTTGAGAGAGATTTGTTGCTCGTTGGACACCCACAACTGATTCTTTTCGATCAGCCACTTCAGTGTCTTGCCGAAGAACCTTGCCCCATCAGGGTTTTCCAGATGATAACCTCTTTCTTTCAAGTTACCACAGAGTTCCTTTCTGTTCCCCTTGTTTCAAGTGAAACATTATACAGCCAGCCATCTTCTCTTGTATGGACCACAAGGGCTTTGACCAGGCTGAACTAATGGGGCCTCAAAATGGGGTTTTCCACAAGTTTGCCAGCTTGTCGTGTTCCAGTCCCAGCTGCTGCTGAACTGTAGAACTGAATTATCTCTCTCTCTCTCTCTCTCTCTCACACACACACACACACACACACACACACACACACACACACACACACAGAAAAGCCACATGAGCCTCTTAGAAGAGCAAATTGCACTCAGACTGCAGCATTCAACCCAATCTTCTGAGTTCGTTCATTTGTTGCTTTCCAAAACAATAATCCATTACTCCACACCATGTCCAATTAACACCTACTTGTGAAGTCCTTATAGGCATTCCTCAAAGTTTTTGCAAAAGCACCCTGAGCCTGGACTGTCTGGCTTGAGCAGAGCTCTGGCATTTCAAATGAGATCTGTTTTGAAGTGTTTGTATGTGACCTACACTAAAAAAAACTGCCATAATTGATCTCCTTTAAAACATATCTTTTCACAATATAAAATATAATGGGCTGTTGGGCCAAAGGACCTGTTACTGTGCTTTATGTCTAAATTAAAAATCAGGAATAGGACCAGGAGTTGGCCATCTGGCTCATCAAGCCTACTCCCCCATTCAATGTGATCATGGCTGATCTGATGATAGGCTCATTTCAACCAACCCCCCTTTTCCCCATATCCCCTTAATTCCTTTTTCCAACCTTATCTTAAATATACTTACTGAGGTCATCTCCACTGCTTCAATTGGCAGTGAATTCCACAAATTCACCACCCTCTCGGAAAAGCAGTTACTCCTCATCTCTGTCTTAAATCTACTACCTTGAATCTTGAGTCAATGTCCCCTAGTTCTGGTCAATGCAAACAACTTACCTACCTCTATCTAATCTATGCCTTTCATAATTTTATATGTTTCTATAAGATCCCCTCTCATTCTTTTAAATTTCAGTGAGTACAATCCCAGATGATTCAATCTCTCCTCATAGGCAACCCCCTCATCCCTGGAAACAGATTTCAGATTTATTGTCATACATGACATTACATACAACTCTGAGATTCCTTTTCCTGTGGGAGTGGCAGGATTACCACTAATTCTAGTGCAAAAATTAACTAGACACAGCGTGAACATGTAAACAATCAAAAGAACTGTAAACAGATAACGAATGTAAATAAATTGACTGTACAATACAGGGAGAGCAAAGAAAATCAATAAAATGCACAAATAAGACTCCTGAAATGAGCCCATGATTGTGTTTATTGTTGAGTTGTCTGATGGTAGAGGGGTACCATCTGTTTCTGAAGGTGGTAGTGCGAGTCTTGAGGCACCTATACCTCTTTCCTGATAGCAGCAGCGAGAATAGAACATGTGCTGGGTGGTGAGGGTCTTTGATGAATCAACCTGGTGAACCTACTCTTCGCTGCCTCTCAAGTCAGTGCATTCTTCAAGTAAGGAGATCAGACTGCACACAGTACTCTAAATGCAGCCTCACAAGTACTTTATACAGTTGCAGCATTATCTCCCTGCTCTTAACTTCAATCCCTCTAGCAATGAAGGCCAACATTCCATTTGCCTTCTTGATAGCCTACTGCACCTGCAAATTAATCTTTTGTGATTCAAGCACAAGCACTCCCTAGTCTTTCTGCATGGCAGCATGTTACAATCGCTTGCTATTTAAATAATATTTTGATCTTCCATTTTTTCCTTCCAAAATGGATAGCCTCATATTTGCCAACATTGAATTTCATCTCACTTAACCCATCTCTCTGCAGACTCTCTGTATCCTCTGCACAATTTGCTTTACAACTCAATTTAGTGTCATCAGCAAATATTAGATATGCTACACTTTGTCCCCTTTTCCAGATCATTTATGTATACTCTAAACAGTTGTAGGCCCAACACCAACCCCTGTGACACCCTAATCATCACCGACTGCCAAATAGAAAAACACCCCTGCACCCCACTCTCTGCTTTCTGTTGGTTAACCAATCCTCTACCCAAGCTATACATCACCATAATTTCATGCATCCTTATTTTTTTGTACGTCTTTTATGCAGCACCTTATCAAACACCTTCTGAAAATCCAGGTAAACAACATCCATCTGCTCCCTTCTATTACCACACTCGTTATATCCTCAAAGAACCTTTAAGTTTGTCAAAAAATTCCCGCCTTTGCTGAATTTGTGCTGCATCTGCCTGATGGATCCATATCACTCCAGACACCTTGCTATTTATTCTTTGATACATTTAATGATAGTTCAACTACAGATGTTAAACAAATTGGCCAATAGTCTCCTGCCTTTTACCAAATGCCTTTTTTGAATGGTGACATGACATTCACCTTCTTCTAATCTGCCAGGACATGCCCAGATGCAGGGAATTTTGGTAAATAATCACCAAAGCACATCTATAACTTCTGCCATTTCTTTCAGTACTCCAGGATGCATTCCATCAGGATGAGGGGACTTGTCTATCTTTAAACCCTCATGTTTTCTGAGTGCATCCTCTTTATTAAACCCAGCTCCTCACCTCCCATCACATCCATGATATCTCTTTGGCATGCTTGACGAGTCTTCCACCGTGAATACTGACACAAATAGTAATTCAAAGCCCCAGCCATTTCCTTATTATAAAATATCAATTGACCCTTTTCATCTTCCAAGGGTCCAACCTTCACTTTAGCCACTCTTTAGTGCTTTATTTAATTATAAAAACTTTTATTTCTGTTTTTATATTTTGTGGTGGTCTGTTCTCATAGTCTACCTTCCATTTCTTTATTGCTTGCTTCATGGTTCTTTGTGGCTTCTTAAAGATTTCCCAATCTTCTGGTTTCTTACTGCCATTGGTGATTTTGATCTCCTTATCCAAGGTTGGCTGCTCCCACCCTTACTGTCCTTGCTTCTAATGGGAATATACTGGGATTTCACAGCTGAGATTTATGAAAAGCTTATGGGTCACGTCTCCAGAATGGAGGACCATCGCCTTCCCAAGATCGTGTTATATGGCGAGCTCTCCACTGGCCACCGTGACAGAGGTGCACCAAAGAAAAGGTACAAGGACTGCCTAAAGAAATCTCTTGGTGCCTGCCACATTGACCACCGCCAGTGGGCTGATAACGCCTCAAACCGTGCATCTTGGCGCCTCACAGTTTGGCGGGCAGCAACCTCCTTTGAAGAAGACCGCAGAGCCCACCTCACTGACAAAAGGCAAAGGAGGAAAAACCCAACACCCAACCCCAACCAACCAATTTTCCCTTGCAACCGCTGCAATCGTGTCTGCCTGTCCCGCATCGGACTTGTCAGCCACAAACGAGCCTGCAGCTGACGTGGACTTTTTACCCCCTCCATAAATCTTCGTCCGCGAAGCCAAGCCAAAGACTTGGAGGTATATTTGCCATATAGTCTGAAACATAATCCATGATATTTCAATCCATTATTTTGTAGTCAGAAAGCATTTCAACACAGAAACAAATTGTTCAGCTCAATAATTTTATATTTATCTTCCCAGCAATTCATATTCCAACTATGATGTCTTCACTGTCAATATACCTTGCATTTCCTGAGAAGACTGAAGCAGGCAAGGCTACCAGCCACTATTATATCAACCTATTACAGGAACACTATCAAGAGTGTCCTGGTTGGGAACATTACAGTGTGGTACAGTTGCTGTAGAGAAATGGACTGCAGGTCAATCCACAGGACGATAAGAGTGGCAAAGAGGATCACTGGGGTCCCCCTGCCCCCGCCATCACAATTGACGAGATCTACTGGGATTGTTGTCTAAAGAAGGCATGCAAAATCATTGAGGATCCCTTCCACTCTGCACACAGGATCTTTCAGATGCTTCTCTTAGGGAAGAGATACAGGAGTATTAGAGCCAGCATCACCAGGCTGAGGAACAGCTCTTTCTTCTGGACAGTGAGAATGCTGAACAACCAAAGGATCTACTCACACTAACCATCTGAGATTCTCATATTTATAAAACTGTGGCGGCCCGCAATGGCAGAGATCGGGCCGGCACATTGCGCGGCAGCAGATGCGAACAGAGATCGCTAAAGCAACTCCCAGGACAACGAAAATGGGAGTTGGTCACGCTGCCCAACAGTCTGGGGAAGAAGGGCATTCATATGCATGGACGTTCCCGCCACTATTGTAATTCATATGGCTGACTCAGTCAATCAGCAAAAACAGCGGGAACCTGAACAGTATAAAAACAACCTTTCCAGCCCTAATAAAGGAGTGAGCTTAACCTGCCACACTGTTAGCTACAAAATAATATTTATTTATTTGTAAATATGAATACTTGTCCTGCATATGTATTTTTTGTCTATATGTGTGCTACGTCTGGTTGTGCATTTGCATGTTTTGCATCGCGGACCAGAGAACGGTGTTTCATGGGGTTGTACTTGTGTGATCCGAAAACAATAAACTTGATGAGCTAATTTCAATGGGTATAGGTTCTATATTCCAGCCACAATGAGCCAGGGCTGTCACTTCTGCATCTGCTCTTCCAGAACATTTCATTATTACAATTCCATCAAGCTGTGCTTTGGTCAAAGAACAAATTTGTTCAATAGATCCTATAATCACTCATTTCTGGGATCAGCCTAGTCAAACTTTATTCATCTTCTCCTCTTCTATGTTCTTATGTTATCATCAGGAGCCTTAGAACTGTGCTTAATGCTCTATGTACTGTATTAAAAAAATACCTTAATCTCCTCACTTTTTGATCTGTCTTTCTGGCAATGAAATCAGTGTTTTGTCTGTTTTATTTTCTTATTTTGATCGCATTGTTCTTTTAATGAGCTGTGCATCAACACCCTAAGATGTTAAATATACAATTGATTAACATCCATAACTACACAAAGCCATATTTTCCAAAGAGAATGTGACCTTCCTGTTTTTCTTACCAAATTGTACTTTGGTGATTTTGCAAGTTTATTAATAATTTCCTTTGTTTTGTCACAATTTTCTGTTCTAACAACATTCTTCTAATTAGTGTCATATATAAATTTTGAAATTGTACTTCTGAGTCCCAAATCCAAATTGTGAATATCCAAAAATGAAAATGGGAATATCTTGGTCCCAATCATTAATTAACATGGAGCACTACTTATTTAGCAAATTTATGTAACTATTCTTGATCACTTTTCATTCTGACGCTCGTGCTTTAATTTCATACCATTTTGCTTTCATCAGGAATCAACTGAGCAGCACCCAGGATGGGAATGAGAACCTCAAGGCCATGCCTTGGAAATGCTATGGAAGCAATGAGAGGCCCAAACCATCTCACAAACTACTCACCTGTTTGAGCTATCAGCCACTTCCTCCCCATCCATGGAAGAATGGTGCCCACAGGGCCTTCATTAGCCATTTCAAAACTCACAAAACTGGAGTGGAACCAAGTCATCTTTGATCCCAAGATACAACTTGGGGCAGCACGGTTGGTGTAGTGGTTAGCATAACACCATTACAGCACCAGCGATTAGGACTGGGGTTCGAATCCTGCGCTGTCTATAAAGAGTTTGAACATTCTCCCTGTGTCTTTGTTGGTTTCCTCTAGGGGGCTCTCATTTCCTCCCACCATTTGAAACATGTCAGTGGATGTAGGTTAATTGGGAGTATTTGGGCAGTAAAGACTTGTGGCCAAAAGGGTTTGTTACTGTGCTATATATTAACCAAAAAATCTATGAAGGGTACTTTTGATCTGTTTGCATGTTTGTACATAATAGAGCTTGGAGTTTTATAATACGACAAAAACTAGGATCAATTAGTCACTCAAGCCTGCTCTGACACTGTTTGATCAGATAATAGCCTTCCCATTTAACTTTCCCTCCTTTGCTTATCAAGAATATAAGCATCTCTGCCTTAAAAATATTCAAATTTGTACTTCAATTGCCCTTTTGTGAAGAGATTATCAAGGACCCATGACCCACAAAGAGAAAATTTTAAAAATCCTATCTCCATCTAATGGTAATTCTTTATTTTTAATCAAGACTTTTTACTCTAGATTCTTTCACAAGAGGAAATGTTCCTGAACAGGCATGCCATAGGGACCCTTCAGGAACTTGTACATTTCAATTAAGTCTGCTCTCCAGTCTTCACTGCGGGTTCACATGCTTTTAAAGTTCTCCCATCCCCTCTGCTTGCCAAGTTACCTATCTTTATCCCCTTGGCTTCTACTTTAAAGCAGTGTGTCCAGATTTACATTCATCTGGGAAAAAACAATGGATTGCAGAGGATCTAGACAGGGAACTTAGAAAAACATAATCTAATTAAAATGCCTTTGTCAATGGAATTTATACTTCCACTGGCATTAGCCAACAGAAGTCTATGGTGGCTTTATAAATCTGTTTTAATATTGATTTTTTTTAAACTAATTCCAAAGGAATGCACTTTGGTGATCTGGAAAGGATTTTGATGACCTATTAATTTTTTTAATGTGAATTATAGTTTCTATTTTAAAATGTTTGCAACTTTGAAGCTGATTTGGCATTCACGATTAAATTAATAAATCCTGACATAAATTGTCCGAAAGTTTTGAGTTTACTGTAGTCTGATATGGATTAAGTGGTATCTGCTCGTTCTGAGAGGGAATCCTCACCAGTCTAGCCTGAATGTGTAAAAACAACATGATGTAAGTAGGGATAGATTTTTACATCAAGCTCATTGACAGGCTATTGAGCACTAATATGGCAAAATATGGATTTAGGATATTAGAGATCTACAAAAAGCTCAAAAGCACCATAAATTAAGGTATTGGTCTCTGTGTTTCATATTTACTTCCATGCAAGAAAGGCACAGAATACTTGAGGAATATGCCAATATAATCAAATTTTAGCCTTCAGCTCCTTTTTAACACTATCGTTTACAGTTTTGGACAATGGCTTTTGGAACTGGATATCGTCTCATGTCTATAGACTGGGGAGATCAAACTTATTTTAACCAATATAATAGGAATCAAATTGCTTTCCCAGCTGACTCAATTGATAGAGATCAGCTACCTCCAAAAAATCCACAAGGAGCCATAAGGATAGAGGTCCTCCAGGCAATGAAGAGAGTAAGAGGTCAAACCATGTTAGGAAGGCTTCTGAGCATCTTATATCCTTCCTCCTCCCTATGGGACCCCTGCAACTCTTGTATCTGTGCCACCATCTGAAGCAGTACAATACAGTTCCTCGCTTTTATCAATTCCCTGTGTTCCTTTCTGCTCCATTCCGGGGCAAGATTTTCTAAATGTACTTGGCTCTTGATAAAGATTTGCCCAGGACACCCCTGGGTCAGATGGCTTACAGAGGCACACCAAATGTGGCAAAGCAAGCTGGTGGTTGGAGATACACATCCAAACGGCACCTAAATGATGCAGAGCAGGAAATTCACGTCCAGCCATGAAATACAATGTTCTTATTGGCCCACAACAATCTCTCCTTATATGAGGAGCATATTTAAATAACATAATAACCTTGAATGTCATACATGGATGCTCTCTTTTACATTTATTCACCTCTTCGCTAAGAAATAAAAGTATATTTATTACTATCAAAAATCCAAATTACGACAAGGAATTTGTTTCATTTTCACATGCATCTTTATGGATGTCAGATCAACAAAGGGCAACACATTTTTCTTGTATCATCTGGAAATCAGCTTTTGTTAGCATGACTAAAGTGTGGTATTTCCTATTATTTTTATCTTTTCTACTGCAAACATGTACATGATGCACTCCATTGCTGAGACAAACAGGAGATGTTTCAGGGAACTTTCCCCTGTTGTTTTGTTCCAAAGATTTGTTTCTCAACAGAACTCATTTAATCACCTTTAAAGCTCTGCACTCTTGCACCAGTGATGTCCCAGGACATTTGCTCTGAAGAACTGAGATAAAAATTCAGTGCATCTTCTTGGTTTGGTATGTGCACAACATTGTCTGTAAATCTCAGAAACATACTAACTTCATATGCGCTAGATGGTGTGTCAAATCATTTATTTGCAGATTTTATAGACCAATGGGCTGAATCCCAAAATATCTGCAAGCCAAATATTTTTGCAAATCTTACACAATAAAATTGAATTTGATTCAATCTTACTTTAAAGAGAAATAAGAACATAAGAAATAGGAGCAGGAGTAGCCCATGTGGCCTGTCAAGCCTGGTTCTACTTAATAAGGACATTTTATGAAATCTCGCTTTCAATAAATGATGAACCTCACGTATCAAAATTGTAAGCACTGCCCACTGACTATGGTGCAGCGGGAGTTAAACAAGAAAATCTGCTGGGATCAAGTGCAATACACAAATGTGCTGGAGAAATTCCTGATGAAGGACTCAGGCCCAGAATAATGGTTACCTTTAACTTCCAATCGACGTGTGTGACCTGCTGGGTTTCTCCAGCACATTTGTTTTTGGTACAATGGAGTTGGCCTGACTCTAGTTAGCATATGGACGTCAAATGGGTTCAATAAAGTAAGTTCATTTTTAGTTCATGTCTCTCATCTAGATGACAAATTATGATGAAACTTTCCAAATTTATGATGTTATCATTAATTCAAAAGATATTTTGGACTCTAATTGCACTGAGAGTCAATCCATTTCAACATTTAGACTTGATGAAACTGGGAATATTTATCTGCAGTGCAAAAATAAATGTAATGCAAGCTGCAGTGAATGGGTTGGACAAAAGAACTTCACCCCCTTGTCAGGCATTAATGGGAGTAATTCCAATTGCCAAATAGAATTCAACATGGAAAAGAGTTAATTTTCTTGCATTGTATTTCCTTTGCCTTTCTCACAAATTCACCAAAACAAATCAAACTCTCCTCTAATTAAAAAAAATTGTTTGATATCCACATAATAATTTGAACTCTGATCAAAAGAAATATTCACATTCCAACATGTCAAAACTATGTGGTCATATCTACAGAGAAACCTTCTCTTGGAGCACTCATCACAACGTAGTACTGGGAAACTGAAACTCACTGCTGAAAATTTAAGATCTGGACACTAGATCTTGAACATTTCCAAAATGAGATAGATGTTTGTTTGTTCAAGATACTTTGGGAGCCTGAGGTTCAGATCATCAATGGTCTAAGTTCTTGGTGTTATTAAGTTGACAGGCCAAATGGCTTATTCCTGCTCCTATTCAGATTGGGAAACTGAAAAGGTTCACTTAATCAGGTATGCAATTAAAAATAAACAGCTTTTGAAGTATGGCAGATAAATAATGGCAAAGGGAATATAATTTTGAACAACTCACCACATGCAAAATCTTATTTTCAGTTTCATAAACTGTTGAATCCTAGAGGGGTAGAGGAAAGAGAACAATTAGTTATCTTATTGCTTCAGGCTAAACATACCTGCCCATCTCAGCCCTTCAGTGACTTTGTCTGTCGGTCCAAAAATTCTCAGATCATTATTTTAATGTAGCTATTAACCTATTTTAAAAATGACTTATTTTATTCTGGAAAAAAAGGAAAGAGAAGTGAGCAGCCTGCGATTCATCACTGAACAGATGACAAATCATGTCAATCCACAGAGTGAAGCCCATTAGATATTAATTTGGGAAGATAATAGAGGAGAGATATATCCTCAGTCACTAATGCTAATAAAACAATATAAAAGCAGCAGCACATTAAAGGTCATCTCCGAAATGCACTTAACATCGACGTTGACCCAAGCACATGTACAGTGTTGGTGGACCCTGATTATAAACTGCAGGAGGAGTGCTTGCTCACCTGGTTATCACCCTTCTATTTGATGAAGGTTTTTTTCTGCTTTGCATGAAGACTATGTGTTATATTTGCTGTAAGATCTAATCTAATGTGAACTAAGTGTTGAGTAGAATGGTTGAAATCTTTAACTTGAAATTCTGTGACTAGCAGTAGTTATTTTTCTGCTTGTGAACAAGAAACATTTTATTGTTCTGTGGTGGCTACGGAGTTTCTCAACTACAGTATTTGTTTTCAGTCCAAAGATAATTTGGACTTCATTCTTAGTTACTGTATTCTTTATAATGACAATGAGTTTATTGTCATACGCAAACCAAAATTCTTATTGGTGTAGCAGTACCACTAATACAAGCAGTAAAAAAAAACTACAAAAGCAATTAAAAATACCCAACTACAACTTAATTCTTTAAGTTTATTTAATAAAACTAAAAAGACAATAAATTTAAATAAAAAAAAACATAATAAATATTCACAGTTATCCCAGTTCAAAAAAAATTACTTAGCAATAGTGCAGACAGTCTGAAATTTGGGTAACAAGGGGAGTGTAAGAAGAGTCTGATAGCTGTTGGAAAGAAACTGTTCTTGATCCAACAGGTGCTGGACTTCAGGCTTTCTGCTCAAAGGTAGCAGCAAGAAGAGGTTGTAACCTTGGTGATGAGGCTGCTTTCTTGAGACAGCATCTCACATAGATGTGTTCAGTGGATGGGAGGTGGGAGCTTGTGATGTATATTTATGACCTTCTAGAGATTTTGACATTTCTGGGCTGTTGAATCCCCATATGGTGCTATGATGCAACCTGTCAATATATCTGAAGAAGTTTGAGAGAGTATTTAATGACAAGCCAAATCTCCTCAGAAAGTGGTAATATGGGCCAATCCATAAGATGGATCATTTGCTTTGATACCAATATCTAACAGCAAGTATAATTAACTAAGCACATTGCACAGTTCCATCAAATTTTATACATTTTCAATTAATCAAAATAAGACTAGTGCCATATCAAGAAGTACTTTTTTTTGAATATTTATTTTTAAACATACATGCATTCAAATATTTTTCAGGATACAAATATAATAACATGTTAAGCGTCAGATACATGATGATAATTCCCCAGAACACCCCCATCCCAAGGAAAAAAAAAGTACAAAATAAAGTGTTAGAATAAAAAGAAAAAGAAAGAGAGAAAGAGAAAAGTAAAAATAAAAAGAGAAATAAAAAGAAATGGACCGCTGAAAATGTCAAAATCCATCTAATCTAAAATTCATAATAATTTCATCATTAATCGGTATTCACGCAGGTCTTTGAGGTTAAGAAGAACATTTAGAAATCTAAAAAATTAAAAATTCAGTCCTCTTTATTGTAGATACGGGTGCCAAATTTTTTTTCCTTAAATTATACGTAATTTTCTCAAGGGGAACACAACTGTACATTTCTGTATTCCATCGTTCCAAACTTGAGTGTAAATCAGATTTCTAAGCAACTGCAATACACTTTCTGGCCACTGCTAATGCAATTTTAACAAATTCTATCTTGCATTTAGTTTGTTTTAAGTTAGGTCTTATCCCTACATCATTACCAATAAAAACAATTCTGGATTTAGTGGAAATTGGACTCCTGTAATTTGTTCTAAAAAAATCCCTAATTCCAACCAAAAGAGTCTTACTTTATCACAAGACCATGTTGAATGTAAAAACGTTCCCACCTCTTTGCCATATCTAAAACACTGATCTGATAACTCTGACCTTGAAGTATATTTGAAGTTGATAAGTTGTCACATGGAAGATCACTGCAAATGGGATGATGATACTATGTTGACACAGGATAATGCATTAGAATTGATCAAGGATTGGTTCACTGATACAACATGGAGAATAGATCATGGTAATTAGCACATTGTACTGAGGCTAAAAGAGTAAACATGCAAATATTCATTGTGAAGAGGACACAAAAATTGCAAAAATAGTTTGAACAGGGTAAAAAGTGGAAAGAAAATGGAAAAGTGGAGTAAATGAAATGAGGTTCTCACGTTGGTAGGAAGAATAGAAAAGCAGAATGTCATCCATAGGATTTGAGATTAATGAGTACCAGTGCCAATGAAATCTTGTAAAATTGAGCAAATGAGCACAGAAAGCTACTAAAAAGCAAGAAAGATGTTGGCTATAGTCGTAAGAAGGGAAGAATTGCAAAGGTGAGGAATCTTTGCAAGAACATTTCTAGACATCTTGAGGCAATATCTCGAATACTCCACAGAGTTTTAGTTTCCTTATTAAAGCAACCATACGTGCTTCAGAGAAAATAGGGAGGAGGTTCGCTGAATTGACTCTAGAGATATGAAAGGTTTATTGTGTAAGCATTTTGAGCTGATAGTTTCTGACATTCAGAAGAATAAGAGGTGATTTGATTGAAACATATTCTAGGAGTATATGTCTCAAGGAACTAGAGTACAAAATCTATCTGGTATCTATCTAGAAGGGACGTCCATTTATATCTGAAATAAGGAAGAATTTCACCACTAGAAAAGTTGGGAATCTTTGGAATTCCTTCTTTTGGTGAGCTGTAGAGGCTAAATCATTAAATGTTTACAAAGCAAAGCTGTTTTCAGAAGTTTGGCAATCAGGTGTATTGGACCAAGGAGAAGAGTAAAATTGAGGCCAAGACCAGAACAACCATAATCTTATCCAGCACCAATAGAAAATGTAAATGACTCAACTGATTGTTTCTGCTCATATTGAAGCTTTTGTCAAAACAGTCGGAAGAGTGGATCAAGAAGGCCAGGTAAAATTGACTGGCTTTGATATCAGGATAATTTCATTTTGGATGATAACAAGAACCCTTGTAAAATTGCAATCAATGGTGATCAAGGGGAAACCTCTCCAATGATTGAAGCTTTATCCAGCAGAGAAGGAAGTGGCCATATTGGGGAAAGGTCAACCTGCTTAAAAATAGAGCAGCAATGCAGTTATTAATTTTAGAAACCAAAACCTGATAAGTGCCATCTTTATGAATATTTTATTTAAAGTTTTCCAAGGTACATATAGAACATTATTACATACATCATATAAATTGTATTTTTTTCAAATTACAGGGTCTCACATGATTCCCCAAATCTCACCTCCCCCCCCCCCAATATAAAAAAAGGAAAGGGTATTTGAGCACATCTTTGTTAATTAGTCCATGTCTTGACCTTCAGGAATTCAATGCTATTAATCTAACTATATTATTTAAACCTTTTTGGGGAAATTAATTATATCCTAAAACTAGTATGATTCAAGTAATGTTGCAATATTTTTAATAAATACATTATATTTCTTTCTAAGATTGTGTTATCTTTTCCAGGGGGAAAAACTTTGTATTTCCACATTCCAGTGAGTAATAATTAGGGGGAGTCGGACTTCCATGTAACACCGATACATGTCCTCGCTACTGCTAGTGCCGTCCTCATCAACAGTATTTGATATTTTGATAGTTTTGTGTCAATAACCATCAGATTGCTCAATAAATACAGTTCTGGTTCCAATGGAAAATCCACTTTTATTATTTTTGTCAAAATTTCTGCTGTTATACCAAAAGAATCTTACTTTTACACATAGCCAGGTTGAATGTATAAATGCTTCAACCTCTATACCACACCAAAGACACGAGTCCAGAATTTCAGATTTTAAACCATGTAATTTTTGCAGTGTGTGTAAGGTATAATTGGTGCATAAAATTGTATTGTATCAATCTATATTTGATATTACTAAATGATGTCATATCATTGGAGCACAATTTTGACCAATATTGTTCTTGAATCCTTTTCCCCAAGTCGATCTCCCACCTTTCCCTCGATTTGTGCAAGCCCGGTTTCAGGCAATTGCTCTGTACTTGGAAATACATCTTAGATATAAATTTACTTGTGATCCCCTTTCAAAGAATCTCCACATCACTACACATTGGTAGGGTCATGGCTGATTGTGAACTATCTCTTAAAAAAGATCTTAATTGAAGATAGAAGAAGAAAGTTCTATTTGACAAATCATAACTATTTTCTACCTGTTCAAGTGTCATAAATTGTCCTTGTTCCTAACAATCCTCAATACACTTGATCCTTTTATGGTGCCAAGTGACAAGTCCCATCCTTGTCAGCAAAACCCATAGCCATGAATGAATAAAACCAAAGACACAGCTAGAAAACCTGATACAGGTCATCAAGTAATCACATAATGAATGATACAGCAAAGGAGTTATTTCAGCTCATGGTGCATATGCTAGCTCTTCCTAGAGTAGTCCAATCGATCCTTCCCCTCCAAGTATTTATTTCTCCACATTCTTTCCTCTACATTATTATTGAATCGGCTTCCATTACTCTTTCAGGTAATGTGCCAGATCAGAGTAATTTTCTGTCAGCTTTTTAATGAATGACCTTCAATCTCTGTCTCCTGATTACCAAGTCTTGTGGAAACCCATTTTCCTTATCTATGCCAGCAGAACACCCTGTTTGATTTTCTGCCCAGGCACATTATGAAGGGTCAATAATCCAGCTCTTTCACTATCAATGCATTTGATCATTCTATTTTGTTGCTTTTAAAGCAGATGGAAATCTGCAATAAATAATTGATATCGGTAATCTACTGCGACTTTCTATTCGGGAGAAGTATCTAGAAACTGAACAAATCCAACACAATAAATTAACCCCTCTGGACAAGCAACATACACACAGCACCATTTTTGGTCAGTTTCTCGCTGGCTGGGCACGTTTTAATTTTTTTTTTAAATCACAAATAAATACTTGGCCACTTTAAGAAAAACTTCAACTCAAAAGGATAAAAATTAACACATTAACGACAACTTTGTCAAACCAAAACAAAAAACCTTTTGCTGCCTTATTTTATTCCACTGAGTGCAAGCAAGATGTTGTATTACTCAGGATTCAAGATGACAAATGCAATGGTGCTGCTTGAGTAACACAAAGTGTCATGGAAAGCATCACTATTACCCTTCATTCTAGGATAAGTGCATTTTTAACCTTATAGTGCTGAAGTAAACAATGAAATGGAATTACATCTGTGGGCAGAACATAAACAAAACCAAACATAAACAAAGATCTCCAGTGTTTCCAACTTCTGAGGATAAATATTGACTATGTTATTCACATATGCCTGTTGACATAACTGGACTAGTGCAGTAAATTATGCATGCTTGAAAATACCAACCTTCAGATTCGTAGACAGCTTCTTTCCTTAAATGGATAATAAAGTTGCATGGTTTAACTGTATTTTTTGGTACCCTGCACACTTGACTGAGAACAACACTACACTACCCTCTGCACTTTTGTTATATTATTACACTACCTGCAGCACTTAAGTATGGATTGACATGTCTAGATAGTGTGCAAAACCAAGCTTTTCACTGTATCTCACAACAGTTGATTTCAATTGATTTCATTTCAATTGTGCAAAACTAATAGCAGGTTGGATACTGCTGGACTCGGCTCAGTGCCATGACTTATCCCATTTGAGCACACCTGAAGCAGTTAAGGAGAGTAGTGGGTTAGTTAAGGAGAGTAATGGGTTGTCTGAAGTAAAAAGGCGCTGAGTCAGCAGACAGGAGGGAAGTTGAAAACTTGGTTGAATGGCGCACCAACAACAACCTCACACACAACGTCACCAAAACCAAGGAGATGATTGTTGACTTTAGGAAGGGAAAACCAGAGTCAGACGATTCAGTGATCATTGGGGGATCAGAGGTGGAGAGAGTGAGCAAATTTATTTTCGTGGAAGTCACTATCTCGCACGATCTTTCCTTGGCCCAACACAGTAACGGCATCGTGAAGAAAGCACGTCGGCGCATCTACTTCCTCAGGAGTTTGTGGTGGCTTTGCATGACATCAGAAACCCTGGTAAATTTCTACAGATGTGTGGTAGAAAGTGTGCTGACCGGCTGCATTACAGTCTGGTACGGGGACACCAAAATGCCTGAGTGTCAAGCCCTCACAAAGGTGGTGGACACAGCCCAGCACATCATTGGAAAAACCCTCCCCACCACTGAGAACATCTACAGGGAACCCTGCCGTCGGAGAGCAGCAACAATCATCAAGGATGCACACCACCCAACATGCCTTGTTCTCGCTGCTGCCATCTGGAAATAGATAGAGGTGCTACATGATTCACACCTCCAGGTTCAGGAACAGCTGCTACCCTTCCACCATCAGACTCCTCAATTAGGGACTCATTTAAGGATTCTTACTTGTGTACTTTATTTATTTTCCTCTTTGTGTATTGCACAGTTTGTTTATATTTTGTTATTTGTTTACAGTTCTTTATTGATTTACATGTATACGTTTTTTTACAGTCTTTTTTGCACTACCAATAAGTGGTAATTCTGCCTCACCCACAGGAAAAAGGAATCTCAGGGTTGTATGCAATGTAATGTACGTACTCTGACAATAAATCGGAAATCGGAAATCTTAGAGCTGAACAGCCATCTCTCTTTATCCAGTAAATGTCCCCCGAGATTAAGTAAGAGATCAGTGGTGAGCCAGTCTCCTATAAGAATGGCTGTGGATTTAACCCCAATGTGGCAGGACAAAGGTGGGGAGAGATCCTCACTTCTGTCAATGCTGTCAACAGTTAAACAAGGAAGTCTCCAGACACAGTGATTATAGACACTGGAGAAACTCAGCAGGTCCCACAATATCCATCGGAGGCAAAGATATATAGCCAACACTTTGGGCCTGAGCCCTTAGTCAACACTAAAGGCTTTATATCTTGAAATACATTATAAAATTACAATAATTAACATTGTTTTAAAATTAATAAAATAAATATGTAAAGTGAACAAGTCAGTTGACCTGCTTCCTCATAGATGCAGGTGAGAATTCACTGATGATACCACAGATTGGGCTGAATATCTTCACAGATTGTCAAACAATTTAGTCAAGGAGTCAACAATAAAACGTGCCATTGTATTTATTTATGTCAGCATCTGAGCATGTCCTGGACTTGAAACTTGTTTTTTGTAGATCAGGGATTTACTTATAAGGGACCCACTCCTTGCCAACGATTCAACTGTGGAACCATTGGCCATCGACAACACTATCAGGTATAGTTTCTTGAATATGTTTTCAGACACAATCCTTAAACTACTTTTTTGGAAAAGGGGGATGGAGCCTGCAATGTCATTATAATCTCGAGAGAAATGATTTTTGCAATGACAAATCGGACCAGGTACTGGATATAAAATTTAACACAATATGTCAAGCTCCTTCAGAGAAGTGCAAGAATTATCAAAAGCTAATTACAGAAATAGTCTGGTATCCAGAATTCAAGGAAATACTAAAAAAAGGAAAATATTTTTTAAATTAATTAATACGCATAAAATAATAAGTAAAAAATACACAAGTTTTAAATTGTAAAAGTAAATGTTCTCTGATGTTACACATAAAACTTTGGTGAAGATGGGAGCAAGTTTTCAGCCAGCAGAGTGCCTTGGTCGTACTGTGCTCATATCAGCTGTTTGAATAAACTTATGTGAAAGAGTGGGGAGCTGGCTGATGGAAGACCTCAGTTTTCTTCAGGCTGACTTCCAGGCCAAACATTTTGGTCCTCCATCAGCCAGCTCCCCACCATGACTACCAGCCCCCACACAAAACTCAAAACGGTCAACCAGTTTACCTATCTCGGCTGCACCATTTCATCGGATGCAAGGATCGACAACGAGATAGACAACAGACTCGCCAAGGCAAATAGTGCCTAGAGTCTGGAAAAACAACCAACTGAAAAACCTCACAAAGATTAGCGTATACAGAGCTGTTGTCATACCCACACTCCTGTTCGGCTCCGAATCATGGGTCCTCTACTGGCAACACCTACGGCTCCTAGAACGCTTCCACCAGCGTTGTCTCCGCTCCATCCTCAACATTCATTGGAGCGACTTCATCCCTAACATCAAAGTACTCGAGATGGCAGAGGCCGACAGCATCGAATCCACGCTGCTGAATGGAGGACCATCGCCTTCCCAAGATCGTGTTATATGGCGATCTCTCCACTGGCCACCGTGACAGAGGTGCACCAAAGAAGAGGTACCACCGCCAGTGGGCTGATATCACCTCAAACCGTGCATCTTGGCGCCTCACAGTTCGGCGGGCAGCAACCTCCTTTGAAGAAGACCGCAGAGCCCACCTCACTGACAAAAGACAAAGGAGGAAAAACCCAACACCCAACCCCAACCAACCAATTTTCCCCTGCAACTGCTGCAACTGTGTCTGCCTGTCCCGCATCGGACTTGTCAGCCACAAACGAGCCTGCAGCTGACGTGGACATTTACCCCTCCATAAATCTTCGTCTGCGAAGCCAAGCCAAAGAAAGAAGAAAGAAAATGTGAAAGAGCAATTGCATTGCATTGCTGGTCGATCCCACTCGGTGTTGGAATGACTCTCTTCAAGTGTCTCCTTATCACTACTTAGTAAGTTGCCCTGGACAGAGGCTTTATCTGTAAACTTGGGTGGGGGGGGGGGTTAATTATCTATAATGCTGTTGTTTGTCTTTGGGTGGGCCCTTGGAGGGGGAGGAACCTGCAGATGCAGCAATGATTAAATGTTTTCAAAGAATGTGACTAAAAATAAAATAAAGTGCTTTAAGGTTTATATATTTATGCAAGTGAAGTTTGTTCATTCTAAGTATAATATTTTTGTCATTTGTCTTTTAACTGTTTATTCTTAATGCAGTTTTATTAGTTGGGAATTGTAAAAGTACATCTCAAGTAACCGGAAAATACATTTATCTGGCATCTACCAATCTCCATAGGTTCTGGATACCAAGGGTTTTACTGTACCACACATTTTAAATAACCTGTAATGAATTGTCAAAGTAGTTCCGGCAAGGTAAATTAATCAAAATAGCAGGACTTCGTTTGGGTTTTTTAAAAGGCAAATAGATTGATTCATTTATTTCAGTAAATGAAAATTATTTTTTAAAATTAATTATGGGAACTAAAGGATATGGTCTGTAAAAATTTGTAAAACTAGTGTATAAAATTAACAGTGAAGAAATATATGGTGGGAGAACAACTGGAAGTGTAGTCAAGGTAGATGTGGAGTGTAAAATATATTAGTGGAAAGTTTGTCTCCTGATAATGGAGACAGAAGCTCTTTATTGCTGTAGACATGACCCAGCTCTGGAAGCTGGTTTCCTTGATCACACAGAACAGAAGGAAAGCCGGGTCTGTAAGCCTTTTACACAGTTGAAGCGCGGGACATGTAGCACAGAAGCATGGCAACACAGTTCGCACTTTTAGACTGGTCTCACATCAATATTGTCCACCTCTGATACTGCCTACCTTAGCAGATCAAAGCTGGGTAAATTTAGGGCCCCCCCCCCCCATCCACCCTCGATGCATTCACACAGTTCAAAAGGCGGATAATACCCAGCTTTCTAGAGGTATGAAAAAGGGGTAAGAGAGATCCAGAAAGGGAAGAGTGTTTGTGGAAAGCTGATCCAACCCATCCCCACCTACATCCACGATACCACACATGCCCTCCATCTCTTCAATTACTTCAAATTCCCTGAACTGGACCACCTTATTTTTACGATGGGCATCCAATGCCTTTATACATCCAACCCTCATACAGAAGGTCTCAAAGTCTTTTGTTTTTTATCAAGACCAGAGATCCAAGCAGTCACCCTCTACCACCACCATTCTCCATTGGCAGAAGTTGTACTCACTTTTAATAACCTCCTTTGACTCATCTCACTTCCTTTAAATCAAAGGAATAGCCATGGGTACCCTCATGGGTCCTGGCTATGCCTGCCTGTTTGTGGGCTGTGTGGAGCAATCCATGCTGCATGCCTAAATTTGATGACTACATTTGGGCTGTCTCATGCACCCGTGATGAGCTCATCAACTTCATTAACTTCGTAGCCAACTTTGACCCCAATATCAAGTTCAGCTAGACCATCTCCAACAACACTCTCCCTTTCTTGATCTCTCTGTCTCCATCTCAGGAGACAAGCTTTCAACCGATGAATTTTACAAAACCACAACCACTCTTCTTCACACCCAGTCCACTGCAATTATTCTATCTCCTTCTTGCAATTTCTCTGTTTCCCTCACAATTGTTCCCAAGCCTGAGGTCTTCCAGTCCAGATCCCCTCCACCACAATCAACTCAGGCCTCAACCGCATCCCTTCTATTTCCTACTCATCTGCCCTGGCTCCCTCTGTCCCTAAATGATAACAAATACAGGATAACTTTGTCCTTCCCTACCATTCCACCAGCCTCCATATCCAAAACATTATCCTTTGTAATCTCCAGCACTTACAACAGGATCCCACTACTAGACACATCTTTCCCTCTCTACCATCCATAGGGACTGCTCCCTCTGCGATTCTCTTGTGCATTTATCCCTCCCCACCAATCATCCCTCTGACACCTTCCCCTGAGGCTGCAGGAAGAGCAACATTAATGGCCACAACTCCTCCATCACCTCGGTTCAGGGCCCCAAACAGGCCTGTCAAGTGAAGTAACACTTCACATGTATCTGCAGAAGTGATCTACTGCATCCAATGCTCCCTTTGTGGCCCTCTTTACATCAGAGAGAGAGGGTGTAAACTGGGAGATCACTTTGCTGAGGACCTTTTAGGATTGTGTCCACATCAGCGACAGAGATCACCCAGTGGCTGACCGTTTCAATTCTGTGCCCCACTTCCAGACTCACATGTCTGTCCATGACCTCGTGTACTATCCCAACAAGATCACCATAAATTGGAGGTACAACACCTGATTTTCTGTCTGGGCACTCTCGAACCGGGTAGTATTAACATCGACTTCTCCGGCTTCTGCTAACCTGCTCTCCATTCTCCCTCCCTTCCCTTCCCCCTGTCTTCTTTCCCTCAGCTCTCCATTCACTATTCAAATAAGGTGTATGCTCTCAAAACAAGTTTCCCACTGTATCTTGGGTGCATGTGACAATTAACAGTTTAATTTAAAACTTCCTGTTTGTGCATGCTCTGCAATCTGACAATTTTATGTTTGCAATCTGACAATTTTATGTTAAACTTGTAAATTATAACGAAAGTGATTGTGGTTGCAATACAACTAGCAATGCCTTACTGTTTGATTAGAGTTGGCTGCCAACAGGGGGCTGACACAGAGCACTATGCAGATCTGTAATGGACACTTGTAGCCTCATGGCATGCCTCATGGTGCTGTTTACAACAACTTTAAAGTAAAGAACATTTTCCTTCATCCATGTGTTGTCTAAGAACTCACACATTCAAATACAAGATAAAATATGGTGTCAAAAGAAGGAAATTAAAAGGAAATGCATTAAAAGTTAAAAATATAAAGTCACCAACTGATCAGTGAAGGGAAGCTAACACAGCGAAAAATGGAAGGATTACATCCACCAGCAAAATTTCAGCTGACAGGTAATGTGACTGAAAATTAGGACAGATTTAAACAGCGTTTTGGATTGTATTTAGTGGCAGTCGGAGCTGACAAGAAAAGTGATAAAGTGAAAGCTTCAGTTTTCTTACACGTCATGGTTGATGATGCACTGGAGGTGTATAATAACTTCACATTTGATGCTGAAGGAGACAAAATGAAACTGGAAAAATAATGGAACACTTTGAAGCATACCGCATATCTAAACATAACGTGACATTTGAGAGGCACAGATTTTTCACTTGTGCACAGAAAATGGAAGAAAGTATTGATCAGTATGCGACTGAATTGAGAAATAGAATAAAAACATGTGAATTTGGTGGACTGTGACTCATTGATAAAAGACAAACTTGTGTGTGGTATTCCAGATAATAGTCTAAGGGAAAAACTGTTAAGAGAGCAAAATCTAGGCCTGGAAAAAGCCATAGCACACTGTAGGGCTACAGAAACTGTAAAAACAGAGGCAAAAGAACTGTTCAATGAAACTAGCTGCAACATGGATGTAGTGAGCAAGAATGGCCATAAACTGTTTAACAAAAAGTGCACCAATAGGGAAAGAGAGATGTGGTCAGTGAACAAAAATAAAACCAACAATTGAAAGCCATGTCGTAGATATGGAACACAACACCTACCAAAAAGGTGTCCAGGATATGGTAAAAAAATGTGATATGTAACCATTATGCCCGTTGCTGTAGGAACCAAAGGCAACAAAGCAAGGTTCATGCAGTAGATGAAAGGGAGATAGAGGAATTCTATGCAGATGTTGTGACTGAAAACAAGAAAGAAAACAGAGACTGGATGTTGAGATTAAAAGTGAATGACATTTACATTTCAGTTAAATTGGATACTGGAGCACAAATTAATGTAATATCAGAGACTGAATTTAAGGTTAGACCCAGACCAAAGATGTATGGAACAAAAGTAAAGGTGACAGGATATTCAGGTTCCGATACACAAGTGCAAGGAGAATGCATGGTCAAAGGGAAACACAAGGACAGAGAGCATATGCTAGCATTCATCACGGAACCAAAGGAGGTACAGCCCATACTTAACAGCCTGTGAAAAAATGAACCTGGTAAAAAGAGTCCTCGTTGAGGAAAGCGAAGTAGAGACAGCCTGTGATGAACCCATGAAAGAGTTCAATGATCTATTTCAGGATCTTGGCTGCCTTCCAGGAGAATACACGATCAGAGTGGATAAATGTGTGCCATCGATAATACATCCATGCAGAAATGATCCATTTGCATTTCAAAAGCAACTAAAAGCAGAGTTGGACAGGATGGAAAGCCTAAACGTGATTCAGAAGATAGATGAGGCAATGGAGTGGGTGAGTTCATTCGTCGTTGTGGACAAAAAAAATGGAAAGCTTAGAATTTGCCTGGATCCAAGAAATTTAAACAGACCAATAAAGAGAAAAGATTTCAAGATTCCAACGCATGAAGAAATCATGTCACAGTTTGCAAATGCAAAGTTTTTCAGCAAGTTAGATGCATCAGCAGGATTTTGGCAGTTGAAATTGGATGAAGCAAGTTCAAGACTGTGCACGTTCAATAGTCCACTTGGTGGATACAGATTCCTAAGGTAACGATTGGGAATTGCCTCAGCTCCTGAAGTGGATCACAAAACTATCCACATGGTCTATGAGCACCTGGACAGAGTTGATACTTCAATGGGGAACCATGAGAATGGAGTATGATGATAGACTAAGGAAAGTGCTGGAAGCAACAAGGAAAGCAAACCTGAGCTGAATATAGAGAAATGCCAGCTCAGGGTGACAGAAGTAATATTTGTAGGAGATATTATTGGCAGTAAGGGCATCAGACCAGATCCCAGAAAGGTGTCCGCCATTGGGAACATACCAAGACCACAATGCAAAAAGGACATACAGCGGTTTAATGGAATGGTCAACTATATGGGTAAATTCATATCCGACCTCTCAGAAAAGATGGCTCCATTGAGAAAACAAACAGAAAAGAATATTGAATGGGAGTGGAATCATGAGCATGAAAAGTCATGGAGGGAACTAAAGAAACTGCTCCCAGAGGAACTAGTTATGAGGCTTTATGACCCAGCAAAACCCATCAAGATATCTTCAGACTCATCACATAGTGGGCTCGGTGCAGTTCTTCTGCAAAAATGTGATGACTGGCAACCTATTGAGTATGCATCATGCTCAATGACAGATGCAAAGAAGCGATATGCTCAAATTGAAAAGAAGTTGCTCAGCATCACATACGCCTGTGAAAGGTTTCATCAGTTTGTGTCAGGACAAGCCATCAGTGTAGAGACTGACCATAAGCCCTTGATTGCATTGTTCCAAATGCCATTAAATGAATGTCCATTTAGAAAGCAAAGAATGATGATTAGGCTGCAACACTATACACTGAATGTGGCGTACGGGGGCATGGCAAGATGGCGTAGAATCTAGACATGCAATCTCGACCTCTCTGGCCAGACATTTAAATACCCATTTTTTAACCCTTTGTTTCTAAGTTTAAACTTTTTAAATTTTAGTTTAAAGTATTAAGGAATTATTCTGGCCATTAATGGTAAAAAGACTAAACGTCAAGTTCAAAAGAAGATACATTTTCGAAGTGCTGAAGATCTGGGGCCTAGACGACTTGAAACAGCCCCAGGCTCAATTTTCACTTTGCCTAAATCCCAAAGATCGCCTGTGGAGGCTGAAAAGGAAATGCATCAGGCAGCATTACAATCTGAAGAAATCGGTTTTTTTTGCGAATGGATGAGAAAACAACAAGATGCGGCGGGAGACCAGCGGCGACTCCCTGAAGAAATCGGGATGCTGTCGCTGGGAGTCCAGACCCGCAGTAAATCTTTTAAAATGCCTTTTGTTGAATTGCAGCAGGAGCTGCAGTTACCTTTTTCTGCCACTATGTCAGAGCTGAGATTTACGGATTCACAATGAATGCAATTAAATGCAGTTATTCAACCTATGTTGACATCTCTAATGAATGAGATGGTTCAAATGAATGCTGGTATAAGTTCAGAATTAAATAGGGTTAAGGCATGTGTGGATGCATCTTATGAAGAATTTTTTTTTACATTCAGACTGCTTTTTGGACTGTGAACAACAAGTGACTTCTAACACAGAAAAAGTGTTGAAGGTGGAAAAATCAGTCATAGAATTAGGAGATCATGAGAAGGAGCTAGAAATAAAAAATAGATTATTTGGAAAATCAAAGCAGAAGGAATAATGTGAAAATTGTTGGTTTGCCAGAAGATATAGAAGGACAAGACCCTCTTCATTTCTTTAAAGACTGGATTCCGCAAATATGAGGGCAAGATTTTTTCCTCTGGGGGATTGGCACTGGAAAGAGCCCACAGAGCTTTAAGAAGAATACCCTCAGCTGGTCAACCCTCGAGACCGGTAATAATTCGATGTCTGAGTTATTTGGATAGAGAAGCAATACTTTGACTTGCAGTACAAAATGCGAGACAACGACAAACCCCATTATTGATTCAGAATAGTAGAGTCTTTTTTTATCCTGATTTGAGTCAAGATATCATTCAACGTCGATGTCGATTTAATCCAGTTAAAGAAGTCTTGTGGCGTAAAGGTTATAAGTCTACTTTTCGTTACACTGCAGTGTTAAAGGTCTTTTACGGAGACTATCAATTTCGGTTTTTTGAAACTGATTGTGAAGCAATGATTTTTGTTGACTCATTGCCAGATATAAGAGGACAAAGACGTAGCCCACCATTATCTCCTAAAGAAAAATTTGGTAGTCATGAAAATGGAAGAAATGGCAGAAATGTGAAAAATGGGAATGGAAAGAGTCTACCTCTTTCTGAAATGGGATCTTCGAGCTTGGTGTCTTTTGGATGAAAAAAAGAATGTTCTTATTTTATTTTTTCTTTTGTTATTATGATACTTGGATGTTACTGATTGTTTGGCTGGGGAGGGGGAGATTTGCACTAAGTTCTTTACTAGTTAACAGCCACTGGTGGATGATCCACACCCAATTTTTGTTTAGGGGATTACTACCTTTTGGTAGTTTTTTTAGGGGGTGGGATTTTTTTATTGTTTTTTTTTACTTTTTTTCTTAGTTTTTAATTTGTGATTTTTTTTATTGGAGGGACTATATATATTGATTTGAGTTTTTATATAAAGATATTATTGGTATTTAGTAATAATAGTAGATATGTCGAAGTTGAGGTTTGCTACTTTTAATGTTCAAGGATTAAATAGTCAGATTAAACGTGAACTAGTCTTGGCATATATTAAGAAAATGAAAATTGATATTGCCTTTTTACAAGAAACACATTTGAATGTGAAGGAAAGTGTGAAATTAAAAAGGGATTGGGTTGGGCATGTATATTTTTCTTCATTTAATTCTAGAGCTAAAGGTGTAGCAATTTTGATACATAAAAAATTTATCTTTTGAATTATAATCAATGGAGGAAAAGGAAGGATGTATTAAATTGAATTGTAAGATTTTTAGTGAATTTTGGACTTTACTTAATATTTATGCTCCAAATGCAAATTATGAAGTATTTATTTCAGATGCATTTTTATGTTTGGGTCAAGCTAATGATAATATTTTAGTTGGTGGTGATTTTAATTGTGTTTTGGAACCTTTATTAGATAAATTTCTGAAGAAAGTTTAAAAAATCCAAGATGGCAATCCAGGTCCAAGCGTTGATGAAAGATCTTAATTTAGTAGATATTTGGAGAAATGCACATTATGCAATGATTAATTACAATTTTTAACATCAATTATATTTGACACCTGAAAAATTTAAAAAGTATGGTTTTCATGAATCAGATTTGTGTTTTAGATGTGGTGATACGGTTGGAACTATTTTTCCTGCTGTTTGGTCATGTATACATATACAATCTTTTTGGAAGAAAATTCAATTGTTTTTAGAATATCTGTATAAGATTAAAATAGTTTTAGATCCAACAGTATTTTTATTGGGTAGTTTGCAACCTCTGAAAGGCTTGGGATTGGATAAGTTTCAGCTTGCTTTTGTATATTTAGTTTTATCTGTAGCAAAAAAATGTATTGCTAGTACATGGAAAGATACAAATATGATTGATATTAATAGATGGCATAATGAGATGAAATATTGTTTAACAATGGAAAAAATTACATATGTTTCACATGATAATTATAATTTTTTTATTAATAAGTGGCTGTTATACTCAGAATATTTACATTTCAATTTATATTGATTAGATTTTAATATGTATATTTAACTTTTTTATTAATATTCTTTCTTTTTTTTCTTTTTTATGGCTCTCCTTAGGAGAGTTGGCTGAAGGGGGGGTCGTCTTTTTTTTTCTCTTTTTTTAGATATATATAAAAGAATGTTCATGTTCATGTTTAATTGCTGTATATGTCATATATTATTTGTTTTTTGAATGAATAAATAAAGTTTTAAAAAAACTGAATGTGGCATACACTCCAGGTAAGCTAATGTACACAGCAGACACATTGTCCAGAGCTGTTGACTTGATAGAGCCTGCAAACACCAAAATGGATGAAGAAGTGAATGCCTTTGTGGACATGATCACAAGTGCATTGCCCATATCAGATGCAAAACTGGAGCTCATAAAGTCAGAGACAAACAAAGATGAAACATTGAGACAACTGAGAAAAAACATCTTGGATAGATGGCCCAACATGAAGCAGGACTGCTCACCTGATATTTCAGATTACTGGAACTATTAGCGGTTGAAGACATCCTCTACAAAGGAAGCAAAATCCTTATCCCAAAGAGTCTAAGAAAAGAGATGCTAAAAACTATCCACGGAGGACATCACAGAATCAAAAATGTAAGAAAAGAGTATGAGAAGTGATGTACTGGCGAAGAATCAACAATTATATAACAAATGAAGTGTCAAACTTACAATATGCCAGAAATGTCAAGCAAGCAATCCTGCAGAACCACTAAAGCCACACCCAGCACCATACAGACCTCACCAGAAGGTAGGCGCTGACCTATTCAAATATCTTCTAGTCACAGACTATTACTCCCTGTATCTAGAGGTGTATAAACTGAACATCACTACTTCAGGTGCTTAATAACAGGTATGAAAGCCATATTCTCCAGACATGGCATGGCAAGCGAGGTCTTCACAGACAATGGACCCCAGTTTTGCAATTTAAAGCTCCGACAGTTTGCCAAAGAGTGGGACTTGGTACACATCATGTCAAGTCCTTATTTTCCACAGTCCAATGGTCTAGTGGAACCATCAGTATAGACACTGAAAAGATTGATGAACAAGGCAAAAGACAGTGGAACAGATTTCTAGTATGCCTCTTGAGAGTGGTATGTCACCAGCAGAACTCCTTATGGGACATAGGCTAAGATCAAACCTACCCATTCAGGAGAACCTCCTAAAAACGAAAGAGGGGGAGAAAGTGGGGAAGTTCAAAGAACAACTGAAAGAAAAGCAAAAGTATTACTTTGACAAAGGAACAAAAAACCTACTGGAACTCTACACTGGTGACCAAGTAAGGCTAAAAGACAAAACAAACTTATGGACTCAGAAGGAAACTGTCCTTAGAGAAGTCCGGCTAAGATCATACACCATTCAGAAACACGAAGGTGCTGTTCTGCGAAGAAATCGTCGAGACTTTCAAATGGAACCAGCCACAGTAGATGGAAAGACGGATATTGTGAACAACCTGAATGCACATCTGAGAAGACATCGTCTGAGGCAACAACTCATATTCGAGGACAAACAATCAGGAGGTCATCAAGACACGTGAATCCTCCGAAGAGACTCATTGAGCAAATTTAAGTAATTTAAAATGAAGTAGTGCTATCTTATTCGCTCTCCAAGTTTTAGGGTATGTAGATGTGAACACACAAAACAAATTTTAAAAATGTTAAGAAATGATAATAATGAAAATGTAAGTTCTTGGTGATAAAGTTAAAATTGCAGAGTTATACAAAGAAAACATGTTGGTTAAAAGTTAGTTACTTTTGTTTTAAGAAAGGGAGATGGAATGATAGTGATCATGGTTGCAATGCAACTAGCAATGCCTTACTGTTTGATTAGACTTGGCTGCCAGCAGGGGGCTGACACTGCGCAGGAGACATCGCATGATGATCTGTAATGGAGACTTGCAGCCTCATGGCCTTGTGCTGTTTACATCAACTTTAAAGTAAAGAACCTTTTCCTTCATCCATGTGTTGTCTAAGAACTAACATATATGAATGAAACATAAATTACCATAAACAAAGAAATATTTCAGTTGGTGAGCAATAATGGGAAAATGGCATTGTGCCTCAATATAATCTTGGTAACAAAAATATTTTATGAAAGTTCATTGCTTACCTGTTGTACAATGGTTGTTAGTTCCAGGCACAACTGAACAATATTGTTCTTTAAAAGTGAGTATTCTGTCACACTAACAAATGGAGACCTAAATCAAAACAAATAATAGTGAATCCATTTGGACAACCTTTCTCTCATGAAACTACAACTGAATCCTTTTCAGCAAGAATTAAAGATACTTCCATTGTGTCATTCATATACCATGTTATTTAAATAATTTTAATCAATTCATAATTCATGCAATCAGAGAAACGCATCACAGAACAAGACCCATCTATCTGCTTTGGCTTTGGTGAGTCCTTGAAAGAGAGCATGTAAACCCTCTATTTTTGTGCAACTTTACATTGGAATCAACTTTAATCGCCTTTTTAGGAAATATGTTCTTGATCCTAAGAACTCTCTGAGTAAAAACATTGCTCATACATTCTCTGCATTCTCTCGATTTTGGCCAATTTTAAATTCACACCTTCAAGTAATAAGCCAACATTTTGTTTCTGCTGGAGTGCATGGTAACATGTTAAAGTAGCCCGCAGTAGTTTCAGACTAATCAATTATGTCAATTTGGCAAGGAAATGGCAATTAGAGGTTTCAATCCAGCAGAAGGAGATCTACTGGACTGTTTGGCAGACATTAAGAGACAGACTCCTTTTGGGCTGTAAGCTACCACATGCAGCAAATCTAATTATTACTTTTCACCTTCATCAACCTCAGACCAGTTGAAGTTTTTATCCTCTCTTCTGACCAGAAGAGCTTAATGCAATGATCTGACTTTCCTAAATCAACAACACATTGTTCTTGAGTATAATCAAATGCATCAGAGTGGATACAAAACTGTAAAAGAATTAGTGCCAAGCTCTTGATAGTGTTTAAGAAATTTAGGTCAAGGGACTAGTTTTGGGAAGGGAATTTTATAATTGGGAAAAGAGACACACCAGGATAAAAATAAATAATTCCAAAAAGTTGATTGGGTAATTGAAATTGGCAACCAATGGAGGGATGAAGGGAAAAAGGAAGATAATAAGTATTATTTTTGCTGAGTTGCAGGGCTATGCTGAGATTCAAGGTTGCATCATTGGTTGTGCTGAGGCCAAAGGGGATTAGAAGATAGTATGCGATCTCTCAACGTATTCGTGTTGAAGAGAGAGAACCAATGGCAAGAAGGAAAATAGGTGAGGAGATGTGTGACACAAACTGACATTTGGAAATTTATGGAGTGTAGAAGATGAAAAGACAGTAAGAACTCATCTAAATGAGCCTTGAGATGTTAAAAATGCTTGCATCTTGGAGGGAAGAACATGGAGCAAGATGAAGATGTCATTAGCTCAGTTAACTAGTAGCATCTTAACTGTTAGTAAGGCATCAATCACAAACATTTACAAAACAGAAAGAAACCATTGGATCTATTGAGCCTACACTAGCCATCGGGAGTCAAATTCTTTAGGTGCATTTCGTACATCATGTCAACCATGTCAAGTGTATGAACGTCACGAGGGATTCTGCCTCCATCACCTGACAGAGAGTGGGTTCTTGATCCTCAGAGCTTTGTAGGTGAGTTTCCCCCCTCTTAACTTTCAACTATTTAACTTAAATCTAAGTTAAATTTTCTAGTTATTAAGAGAAATATGGTTAGTCCCAAACATTGTCTATAACTATATTTAAAATTATATTTCCCCTCATTTTCCTTCATTTCAAAGTAAACAATCAAAAGCCAAACAAAACTAAAATTCTCCAGGCCTAGTAACATCTTGGTAAAGTTTTCTGACACCTCCTTGGGCTTTCACATTCTGTAAAGTGGTGACCAGAACTCTTACTGCAGCCTAATTAGTGCCTTCAACAGCTCCAGCATAAAATCTCTGATTTTGTACTGGCAAAGACTAGACTCATTGGAAATACCACAGATCTTACAAAGATCAGTGGGCATGTGTATCAAATCTCCCCTGATTCAGTTCCTTTAAACCTCAGTGCATTCCCTTGCCAAGTTTTCCTGTCACATATCCATTGCCACAAATTTGGTCTGGAGAAATATTCTGTCTGGTGAAATTTTGCCCACTCAACCAGCCCAGTATTATCAAGGTAACCGACCAAGTGTAGTACCCTGGAAAATTCTGAAAATACCTCCTATATGTGTCCATATCTTTGGTATGGCTGCAACAAAAAGTTATATGTCCAACATGGAGCTCTGCAGAACAATAATGCACACAGCTTTCTAGCCTCTAAAATTCATAACAGCCATTCATTTTTAATCTCTGCCACTGAAAGTATTTTAGAACTAATAAACCTCTTTCCTTTGAATCACTTTGAAGTCAACATTTTGGTACAAATCACTCCCTCAAATTTCCGTCTCTTGCGAACCAGATGAAAAATCTTTCAAAATTCTCCTTATTTTCATAAACCTTAACTATCATGAATTGTTGGGTATTTAGACCTAATACTTCAAGTGATACCATGAATTAAATTGTATGATCAATTAATGCCACCTAGGTAAACAATGCAGTGGGGATGTTCGAGAAGGGTGGTGTGGATAACCATATCATAGGACCCATCAGCTGAAAATGATGAGGAGAGATTACCATGGTTTTTGATTACATTGAAAGTAATTACATGAGTTTGGCATTGTGGGAAAATGAAATACTGTTTGAAAGGATTTACAAATGGAACTGCAGGGAAGACCAGCACAGATGGGAAGTCCCAATGTCTTCCAAGATTCATCGACAAAGGCAGGATAAATATTTAATTGATACACTATTCACACAGTAGGAGAAACATTTAATGACTACTGTACTACTGTTGAGGCAGAATGTTATTAGCAGCATACCTGTCTAGCCAGGCCAATAAGCTTTTCGCAGCACCAATGAGGTCAACCACCGAGGTAAGGAAGTCATTTGGCAGCCTTCTGGAGGCCCTGCCATCATAATGGCCACTCCTCCGTCTACCTGTTATAAAGTTCTGTAAATTTTTGGCTGAGGCATTCAACTTGTGGGAAAGCGTTCGGAGGTTTTCAGTCTCCAAGCCATAGTTCTGTAAGAATAAAAACATGTATGTTAATTGCTCCTTTGTCATATAATTTTTTGGTAAATTGTAATCCTTAAGTAGGTCAGATTTATAAAACATCTTTCACAAGCTCAACACTTCTCAAAGCATGAACAGCCATTGGTGTGCTTTTGAAGTGATGGAACTGTGGCAATCAGGAGAGAAGCAGCAGTCAATTTGTGAGCAATATTCTCGACTACCAATAAAATGATGAGCATATAAACTAATTTAATGTTGTTTGATAAATAAATATTGGCAAGGGCACAAGGACACCCTCCTGCTCTTGTTCCAACAGAGCCATGTAATTTTATAAGTCCACTTGACAGGGTGGACAAGACCTTGGATTAACATCTTATCCAAATTCTATTTGGAGTCTGACATTAGAAATTAAGCTGTACCTAAAAAACAGCATTGCCTGGCAAGAGCAGATAACAGATGTTTGCAAAAAAAAAGGCATTTACACTATGGTAATTATCAGTTTATTTTTAATTAAGGGATTAAGATTGACTGCTAAAAGACAAAAACCCAACACCATGAACATAATGGACTATTTTGGTCGTTGACGACGGAAGCTGGCTTTGCCAGCTGATGTCCATTTCTTGTAAAATGAATAAGAAAAAATATTTAACAGTATCAAAATAGCCTTGAAATGCACACATTCCAAGTCAGTCAAGGAGGCAAACAATCACAGCTTTTTTTTTGACTTGTAGCAAAGTATTCTATACTGAGCCACTATAGAGATAGGTGCACAAACTGTGGCATCACTGTACACATTATCAAGTCTATACAGTGGGAGTCTAATGCAAGACTGACACCTCCAGGCTTGAATGCTGGGCTTATACACATCACTGCTTCTGTCACATGGACAGGAAGTGACATCATCAGTCCAGATAAAAACCTTTGTTGGATGCAGGTCAATTTCCCATGTTTTCCACAGCATGTCCACCATTTTTGGAGCCGGTTCACTTGCTGGTAAGTAGGTCACAACAGACTTCCAATTTAATAATGACAGCCCTTTTGTTCAATTTTCTGGAAAATGCTACAAAAGACCCTCAAACCAAGTTATCCACAATTCACAAACAAAATGCAGTCAAACCACAGAGCAAAATTTGGGATCCAATAAATCCTGAGAAACCAGAAGGCTTCAAATTCAGGCATATGGCCATTTACTCCCCTGCGTGACTCTTGCACATCAATAGATTATTAGGCTGTTTCCATTGAATTTCCACTAATTTACATCTCCATTCAAGACATTGGAGTAAAGCAATCATCAACTAAATTCACTGTCATTAATTGGAATTGTTAGCTTTGGACCTTAAAATAACAAGTAGCTTTTATTTCAATTCAACATTTTCTGTTTTACAGTACTTCAATCTAAGGATGTTTGCAGCGTGGAGAGTGAAGATCCTCTCAAGCCCATCAGGTCTAGTCATTGGTCCAGCAATGCAAATATATCCCACCCGTTCTGCTTCAAATATTTTTGCAATAATATGTTTCAATCATGCCCTTTTTAAAATCTTTCTATAACTTGCAATAGTGAGGTATTTCCTTGTAATAGAACCATTGCACTAATAACACTTTTCACTGTTTTCTCATTTGTCTGTAAGCACAAGGTGTAATGTGATAGATCATGACAAAACATATCATTGTTTTACTTCCATGTGCCACCACAATCGATTGATTCCTGTCTCTCTTTTTGCTCCCCAAGTCAACAACTTGAGCCTTCAATCAGCAAAAGCACTCAGGGTGCTTCACAGGATTGTAACCAGATAGAAAAATTACTACCATGGTAAGCGAGCATAAGTATGGTCAAGAAGATAAATTTAAGACCACTTCAGAATGAAGGAGGAGGTGATTAGGAGGACGAGTGGAAGCAGAAAATTGAGAATAAGGATCTAGGCAATTGAAGTCACTTAGGCCTGAGAAAACAAAATGCAGAGTAATAAGTTACAGAAGACTGAAGATCTTGCTTACTTTTTAAAATTTGATTTAGTCATCTATTTTTTCAATACCTGTTTTTCAAGTTGCATAGACATTTAAGCAGGATTCTTGTTCAATATTGAGTTTGGTGGTCTTTACATGAAAAAGAAAGTAACACTTATCTCAATCAGCATTGCTTTCCATTATTAACTATTGAAGATAGAAACCAGGAATAAGCATGTTATAACAAAGTCATGTTATTGCCGCATACACGACCTGACTCTAACATAACATAACATAACAATTACAGCACGGAAACAGGCCATTAGGCCCTTCTAGTCTGCACCGAACCAAACACCCCTTTCTAGTCCCACCTCCCTGCACAATCCCCATAACACTCCATCTTCTTCTCATCCATATACCTTTTCTTAAATAATACAATTGACTCCGCCACCACTATTTCTCCCGGAAGCTCATTCCACACGGCTACCACTCTCTGAGTAAAGAAGTTCCCCCTCATGTTACCTCTAAACCTCTGCCCCTCTGGAAGCCAGCTTGCTTGTTCACACAGAACAGAAGAAATTCTAGGTCAGTGAGTCCTTTCACACAGCAAGCTGGCTTCCTGGAGCAAAACAGGCAGGGCGTGTTGTGCAGCAGAATCGGCATCTGGTGTGATGTAAAACATTCGCGCCTCTGTACACAATAATGGCGATGGAACAGCAGGTACATATGGTAATCTTCTGGGTATCGTAATCAACTTTATGAAGCATGCGATATTGCAATCGTGTGAACAACGCGTTTGTGCTATCAGAAAAATATTCAACAAGAATTTAAAGAGAATCAAGGAGCAGTTTGAGGCAGAAAGGCGCGCAGACCTTAGATGATGGAGTCGGAGACTTTTGGTTCTTCTGAGCCAATTCGTACATATCGCTGATAAAATGTGGGGGAGAGAGAAAGACCACAGAGGCCTGTATGTCCTCAACAATTTTGATGAAGATGAACATTTTTGACTTTGTATAGGAACTCATTGAGCCTCACCTGAGGCGCAAGACAACAAACTGTCAACAGCCTCTGGAACCTCAGCTTAGATTCGCTGTCGTTTTCTGGTGGTATGCTACCCATGTGAATATCAATCCATAAGTTGTATTTTTGGTGTTGGTGTCACCACGGGTGTGTGTTAGTATGTCAGGTTACTGGAGCATTGAAGAGGGCCCTTCCTAAACATTTTGTGAAACTGCCAAGTGGTGTGCATCTTCAGGAGACAATGGACAGATTTGTGGATTGGGGGGGATATCCAATGTGTGCTGGTACCATCAATGGCAGATGTATTTCCATCATCACCACCCCCCCCCCCAACATGACAATGCACAAGCATACTACAATCTGGTACTCAATTGTTCTTCAAGGTGTTGTTGACTACACCTACTGGTAAGGATCTCGGCCTGAGTTACAATTATTTGTCTTTATTAGTGAATGTGTAATGTGTTTCATATGTCGATCTATAACACTCATTCCTTTGTTTTTCCAGCTTCAGAGGGTTGGCCTGGCTGCACACATGATGCTTGAGTTTTAGCCAACTCACCCATCTACAGAAAGGCTGAAGATCAAGCAGATACCTCTTCCCACATGAAGTAAGTTTATATTCCCAACTTTACAGCGATGTATGTGCGGATCATGTAATAAATTGTGTAACCATAGGATGCAATGACAATCAGATGTTTATAAGTTCAACTGAAGGAATGGCTGCTGACTAAGTCCACTTCAAATGAAACTTTTAACAAGTTCAAGGGCCTGGTTCTATCCTGTTATTGGAAGACAGGCACGAGAAAACATTAGTGATATGATTAATTGAGATTTCAGAGGTTGCATAAAGTACTTATGAATCTACACTCCTCTTCCCACGGAAATCCAGAACTGTTAATGGAATGGAAATCCCCGTGCATCTCATCAGAGACCCAATTTACCCCCTCAGGAAGTGGCTGATGAAGGGCTCACTAACCACCATGCACTCGATCAATGTCAATAAAGCTTTACTACCTTTTGAGCTAGGCAAGGATGGTGGTAGAAAATGCTTTTGGACCTCTCAAAGGCCGCTGGAGGTGCCCAGTGAAGCGACTTGATATTTGCATCACCTTTGCAACAGACGTTGTTGATGCCTGTTGTGTTTGACTCACTGTATGGGAGATCAACAAGGAGCACTTCCTGCCAGAGTGAACCTCTGAGCAACCCAATCTCCCTCAGCCAGATCAAGTTGCTTATCAGGGTGCATGCAGAAGCACACAGTCACCAGGCTATCCGTGAAGCAATTATGCCCATTCTGTGAACTAATTTTGTAAACCGATTATGTCCATTCTGTAAACTGGTTCTGCATGCTGATTAACCCAACAAATAACATCGTTTAGTAAATGTTTATGGCAAATGAAAGAAATTTTTAGTGCACATAAAACATGTAAAGAACAAAAATAAAGGGTGCAAATACAACTGGAAGTGACTATTTACAACTGTGCAAATTAAGAAGACACCTATTACCATGTTCAAAAGTGGTAAGGCACAAATCAGTGAGGCTGTTATTGTCATGTGGCGGGGAAGAGTAATACTGCCTATGGGTTGCAGGAGCGTGGAACTGTGCTGGGGGAGTTTGGTGCTGTGGAGAGGGAGCAGGGCAATGTTGTACAGGGGCAGCCATGAGTGAAATCAGGTCTCACAGAAGTGAAGCTTGGTTCCTCAGCTCTTGCTTAATGTCTTGGAGCATGGTGCCAAACCATTCATCTGCTGCGCCCGCTCCTATCTACCGGCCTCCTGTGCCCCATTCTCCGCCTCCTGAATATCTCTCCCTCTGTCTTTCCAAATGAAGGCGTTTCTTCTTCACATCAATGGCAGCAGAAGATCCTTTATCTCCATTGTAAAGACTTGAGCTTCAGTGAATTTCTGCTTCTTTGGTTGTGGCTGGCTTCCTAGAGAACAAAGCCACACAAGCGACATTAGCAAGATGGGTCATTATTGGCAAACACCCTCACAAAGTCACATGAGAAAGATGAACAAAAGATCATTTTATTACCTGGCTGATTGTAAGGCACAGCTTGATTGTTTCTCCTGCTGCCATCCGTCTCCAAGCTGCTAACGTCCAGCATTAAAACATTGCTGCTGCAGAGGGGAGATGCAGCAGGATTGGTCTCAGGGGAGTCTGGATCCTCCATGATGTTCCGAACAGCAACTAGGTTGGCGGAGTGGCTTGTCCCCCAGATGGAATGGCACAGATCAAAATAGGGCCACTCCAGACACCCTCTCCCACTCCTGCCCTTATGATCATGACTTGATTAAACATTTTGCGGAGGCTCTTCAACTTTCAACTTTGTTATTGCCTGGGCTTTGCCCTGTACAAAGATATGGTCCCCAACTTCTGTGGCCAGCAGTTTGAAAATCAGTACATCTTTCACTGTTCCCGTTATCTGGCTATTTATTTTATCTTGTGCTCTGTGTTAGGAGCTCACAGACTTCATTTTCTCCCCAGTTAACTGACATTGAGATTTGAATGTGTCCTGACCGTTGCCAAGTCCGTTGTTGTCGATTAATTTAAAAATTCTCGCACTTACGTCACACGCATAAGATGTCACCACAATGTCATCTTCCCTTCCCATTTCGAATCAGCAACACAGCTCACCTTTTTAAACTGGCCCCGCTTCACCTCTGACACTACCTCACTTGGCAGATAAAAGCCGGGTCAGTTCTGATTCCCCCAATACACCTTCAACATGTTCATACAGGCAGGGGAAGCATTCAAAAGGTGGATGATAGCCGGCTTGAATCCTCCGAGTAAAAAAAAGATGATTGATTGTAGGAACTGGCCTTTTACACTTTGCATAAAGATGATATCATGAGGGGGGCGTAGCAAGATGGCGTAAGGATCAGACGTGCCTTCCAGTCCTCTCCTGACTCTATCTTATTGTTTTGTCTAGAAATGCCCGTTAAAATTCTTTAAAAGTTTAGATCATTTCAGTGCTGTTAATTTAACTTATGATGGTACAATCGGTGGAAAAGAGCAAAAGAAAAACGACAACAGATCATCAAAAAACTACATTTTCAAAAAGTTCAAGTTTTGGAGCCTACCTACAGGAAAGACACTGGGACTCAGCGTGAAATGGATCCCAGGAGAGAGGTACAGTGTTCAGATGTAGAGCTCTATGTTACATCGGTAGAGCCCCCTAAAGAGGGTGCCAAACAGCCTTTAGAACAAAGAGTTACTCAAAGGCATTTGTCAGCTGTAGAGGTGGCGCTGCAAACTGCATCTCTTGAGATACAAGAACCTATACAACTTGATGTACTGGGAGAATTTAATACATTATGGACTGGGGAAACCCCGGCCAGCGTCCTCCAGTCATTGCTGGAGAAGCTGTGGCTGGGCTTTCCACACGCAGTCATACTACAAGGAAGGCAACCAGAATGAAGGAAGGAATAGAAGATCCTTTGGAGAAGAAGCAGGAATCTGTTGAGCCAAAATCTCTTCCAATTGAAAAGATTTTTGTGAATCTTGAATCTAAATTATCTTATATAATGCAGGTATTATTCAAGATTATGACTGAACTTGGTACTAGGTTTAATTCTTTGGTGAAAACACATTCTCAACAGATGGCTGAGTTTGGAGCTTTTAAGCTTGAAGTGAGAGATAAATTTAATTCGTGTGAAGAAGATATAGACGAAATACGGGATCAAGTTTTTGATGTGACCAAAATGGTCGAAGTTTTACAAACTCAAAATAAAAATTTGGTGAAAAAGATTGATTATTTGGAAAACCAATCCAGACGGAACAATATAAAGATTATTGGTTTGCCGGAAGCTATGGAGGGACCAGACCCAAGAAAATTTTTTATTGAATGGATTCCGCAGGTGCTGGGTCAAGAACATTTCCCGGAAGGTATAATACTGGAACGTGCTCTCAGAGCCTTGCGTAGAAGACCTATTTCAGGTCAAAGTCCAAGACCTGTTTTGGTTCGTTGCTTGAATTATTATGACAGAGAAATAATTTTACGAGTGGCTATTAGAAATGCACAACAGAGAAAATCACCCTTGATGATTCAAAATAATCGAGTTTTCTTCTATGCAGATTTGAGTCAAGAAGTTATGTTCCAACGACAGGAATTCAACCCTGCTAAAGAGTTGTTGTGGAAGAAAGGTTATAAGGCAACCTTTAGATATCCAGCTGTTTTGAAGGTTTTTCAAGATGGTTACCAACCAAAGTTCATTGATTCTCCAAATGAAGCTATAGCATTTGATCAAGAGCTGCCAATTACTCAGTTTCAACAGAGACATAGTCCGCCGCGATCTCTAAGGAGACAAGAGATGGAAGAAAAGAGCCGTGCTCCAAGAAGGAATGGTTGTAATGGTGACTCGGCAGTTGGAGCTGATTAAAAGAAGAGTTGTCCTTTTTTTTTCTAATGTTTTTTTAAAAAAAGGGATATTAAATAATGATGATGTTAGTTTAAGATGAAGTGAAAGTTGGGGGTGAGAACTGGATAGGCACTATTTCCTGAAAGTCATCTGCTACGTGTGAGTTATCTCACACCCATTTTTTTTTGGGAGTTACCGCATTGCGTGGTTTAGACGGGAGGGGGTATTTTTAACCTCCTACCCGTTTTTTTTCCTTTTTTTTTGTATTATTAGATTAAAGAGTGAAGGGTTTTTTTTGTTTAAATATAAAAAAAGCATAAGAAAGTATTTGATTGTTTAAAAAACTAAAAATTGATGGGTTTTTTTGTAAAGTTTATTCAGTAGATAAGGAATATCTGAAATTTAAATGTGAATGGGATGGATAAGTTTTTTTAATTTATTTTTTCTTTAACTTTAAGGTGAAAGGAGTGGTAATTCTGGTGTATATTATTTTGCTATTTTAGTTATAGATCGAAGGGAATAATGTGAAAGTTATAAATTGAATTGTACAATTCTTAATGAGGTTTGAATTTTGTTTGTGGTTTATGCTCCATTTGTTGAAGATATAGATTTTGTTGTAGATGTGTTTTTATTATTTGGATATCTGAATTTTAATGTAATGATTAGGGATATTTAAATGTGGTATTGGAGCTTTTATTGGATAACTATTTAAGAGTAAAAGGGAAAAATGGTGGAAGAGTACTAAAATTGAATTGTACAATGCTTGATGAGGTTTGAATTTTGTTTTAAGATGGTGGTTTATGTGACTAATATGATGATAGATGTGAAGTTAGTTGATATTTGGTGAAGGTTTATCTCTATAGAGAAAGTTTTTTTTCATCTTTTTTTTCATGCTACAATTTTTTTTAAGAATTGATTATTGTTTAAGAATTTTTGATAGATAATGTTACTAACTTTACTAATTTTTTATATTAAGTTTGAGTTAAATATATGTTTCATTTTAACTCCGTTTGTTAAATATATACATTTATGTTTGATTTAAATATGTTTTTTAAGTCTGATATCTTAGTATTAATTACTTTTCTTTTTGTTAGTATTTTAATCGGTTATGTTTTTGTTTTTTTTTGTAAGTGGGTTTTTTTTCTCACATATATTATTAACTTTATTAATTCTTCACTCTTTATTTTTGGGGGGAAAGGGGGGGTTGGACTAATTTGAGTTGGGTTATTAATGTGTAATAATTATTGGGGAGGGTATAGTTTATTTAGATTACTGATACTGTATTATAAAATTTATTATTTTATTCTTATTTTTTTAATGTAATCCTATATGTTATTCATGTTATAAAATCTTAAATAAAGTTTAAAAAAAAAGATGATATCATTCAATTTAATCAGGAATTAAAATTACTTCAGGTGGCACAGTTTGTATAGTGGTCAGTCCAATGCTATTACAACGCCAGCAACTGGCATCGGGGTTTCAATCCTGTGCTGTCTGTTAAGAGTTTGTACATTCTCCCCATGTCTACGTGGGTTTTTCGCAAGTGCTCCGGTTTCCTCCCACCCTTCAAAAACATATGGGGGTATCAGTCAATTGGGTGTATTTGGAGCAGCACAGGCTCAAAGAGCTAAAACCGTGTCATATGTTTAAAATTTTAAAACTATAGATTCATTCATCGGTTCATTTTGGAAAGACAAATCTAAATAGGTCATATGCATTAAATGGTAGGCTACTGAGATGTGCAGAGCAACAAAGGGATTTAAGAGTAATGGTAAATAGTACCCTCAAGGATGATACTCAGGTAGATGGTGTGGTGAAGAAGGCATTTGGAATGTTGGCCTTCATAAATCGGAGTATTGAATTCAAGAGTAGGGAGGTTATGATGAAATTGTACAAGGCATTGGTGAGGCCAAATTTGGAGTACTGTGTACAGTTTTGGTCACCAAATTATAGGAAAGATATAAACAAAATAGAGAGAGTGCAGAGAAGGTTCACGAGAATGTTGACAGGATTTCAAGGTTTGAGTTACAGGGAAAGGTTGTGCAGACTGGGGCTTTTTTCTCTGGAGCGTAGAAGATTGAGAGGGGACTTGATAGAGGTGTTTAAAATTTTAAAAGGGACAGACAGAGTAAACGTGGATAGGCTTTTTTCAATTAAGAGTGGGGGAGATTCAAACTAGAGGGGATGGTTTAAGATTGAAGGGGGAAAATTATAAGGGGAACATGAGGGGAAATTTCTTTATGCAAAGGGTGGTGGGGATGTGGAATGAGCTTCCGACAGATGTGGTCGAGGCAGGATCATTGGTTACATTTAAGGAAAGACTAGATAGTTACATGGAGAGGAGAGGACTGGAGGGGTATGGACCGGGTGCTGGTCAGTGGGACTAGGAGGGTGGGGATTTGTTATGGCATGGACTAGTAGGGCCGAACTGGCCTGTTCTGTGCTGTAAGTGGTTATATGGTTATATGGTTCGTCAGTGAGGCAGCCTGGCACTTAATCCGTTCAACCTGCAAGTCCAATTCTGTCGTGCACAATCGACCAAAGACACTTTTAGGGCACCTATGCAATAATAGACAACACCTTGCCAATATTGCTGCCAGTATTTAAAATTAAATGATGCAAACTTTTTTATCACCCTGAATTTACTTGTAAGAAGATTTAATACAAGGTGAACTGAAGTTGATGCTTTAAGATTATCACATCTGATATCTGTTTGCTGCTAATGGGGAAATACTGCGGAAGTTGACAAACCATGCAAACCCAATGAAGAAACTATTGCTGAAGGTGACACGAGATCAGCCCCACCACTATGTTCTGTCAAGTCTCTGCTGCTCTCCTTCTGACTCTGCTTGTAAACTACTTGTTGAAATTGCTTTCCAAGGGCATCATGAGGTATTAGCAGAGAGCAGAAAATGGTACTGATGTGGCAAATCAGCCATGATTGAAGTAAATAACAGGGCAGAACGGCTGACTAGTTCTCCATTTCTAGATGATTCTCTTCAGAATATTTAAAATCTTGTGAAAATCAGTCATGGAGTGGAAAATTAGCGACATCTCCTTTACTCCAAATCCCAAAAATCCAAAGTATTCATTTATCCATACCTCAGTTTCATTATGACTGAACATGGCAATGAAATTCATTAGATATTTCACTGTTTTACTCACGACTTTTTACAGAGCAGCCAACTGAAGGTTTATATAGATTACTTACTTCTGGTCTAATGAGTTAATGTTATGTAGTAGACTAGCAGCAATAGATATTCACCAAGACAATGGTATTTTCAAAAACAACAATTTTTATTATTAACCATTAATAACATAACGCTTACTATGCATGTGTGCATGTGCCAAAACCCAAACACAATTACAGTTCAGGCCTAATTTTGAAGAGATGATTTTAAAGTTCAGTCAATTTTGTTTTGAACCTCAGATTCTTTAAATTGTTACTCAAAAGAAATTATGGAGTAGGTGTGAGGCATCAGACTTCTCAAAACTCACAAAATTCTTGTCGAGTTGTTTTCAGATACTTGTTTCTTCATACGAATGATTTATCTCTCTTGCAGGGAGGCTTCAAAACTTGAGTTTTCTTCCACAATGATTTCACAAACCCCAGCAAGGGTTGAATGAAGTAACCATTTTAAAATGGATATGTTTCGGATGCAAGATTAATTTTGCTTTGTTAATCAAAAGTGACCATTTCAATGGACACAATGAGCCCATCCTCTCTCTTTTGAAGAGACAGTCGGAAGTGGCTATTTTCTTCAAAACCAATTTTTCAGTATACCTCCTTTTCATAAGGAGAACACAAGCAGGCTTCCTTCTCCAATGGATTATTACTGAATTTCAATCCTGTGTGACTCCCAGGTTGGTCAAGCACATTCTTCTGATTTCAAATGCCTCTGGTTCAGCCATACATTCTCTGAAATGTCTCATCACATGACATGACATCATTGCTGTTTTCTCTTTGAAATTACTTCATATAACCATTAACGGAGCGGAAACAGGCCATGTTGGCCTTTCGAGTCTGCACCGGTTCACTGATTTTGTGTGCCCTCTTCAGGCATTGGTCCCGGTAGATCTTCATTCAATAACGATGGGTGAATTTAAAAACCACTTCATATCTATACATTAAAACCAAATGACTTCATCTCTGTGCACTTAATCCCCAATCAAGTGGCTGTTTTGTTTGTAGTTATCCCTCAGGACCCCTTTAAAACATTCCCCTCTTACCTTCAATCCATTCCTTCTTGTTTTAAACTTCTCCCTGGGAAATAAATTTTGTTTATTCACATAATGTCCCTCATGATTTTCTGTACCGAAAGTTACTCCTCAGGCCTCTATGCTCCAGGAAAAAAAAAGATTCAACCTCTCTAATTTCTCCTTATAACTCAAGCTGTCCAGTAGCATCCTTATGAACCTGGAGTATTATGTGCAGTTCTAGTGGCCTACCTGAAAGAAAGAATGGAATTCCAATGGGAAGGATGCAGAAATGATATTTCTTCCTTTAGCTAGGTGACTGGAACTGCACACAATACTCCACATGATCCTACCAACCTCTTGCAAACTTGCCACATGACATTCCAATCTTGCTCTGACTGACGAAGCCAAGCATGACAATCACCTTCTTTTCCACTCTGTCTATCTGTGTCACAACTTTCTGGGAATTATGTTCTTGTACCTTTGGGTCTCTCCGCTCTACAACACTCCCTCCATTTACAATAGAAGTCTTGTCCTGGTTTAACTCCCCAAAATGCAAATCTGCACAATTGTTCAAGTTAAACTCCATCTGCCTTTCGCATTTGATTCAAACCCTATTTTAATTTTAATTTAACTTTCTTCTCTGGCTGACCAATCCACCAATTTTATATGATATAAATTCATATTAAAACAGAATTTTTAAATTTTGTTTTGCACTTTAATTTTCAACAAATGTTATCAAATTGGTTGGAAAATCTTTCTCAGTTATGAAAGGAACTGATAATTTAAAATATTAAAGTGATTAAATTAGAAAAGATGATTTTGTCAGGACTAAAGGGGTTGAGTTATGGGGATCGATGAGATAGGCTGGGTTATTATTCCCTAGGTTGTAGGAGGCTGAAGGATGACTTTATGAAGGTTTATAAAATCATGAGTGGCATGGATAAAATTAATGCTCACAGTCTCTTTCCCAAGGCCGAGGATGTATGTTTAAGGCGAGAGGGTAGAGATTAAAGAGAGAAGTGAAGGACAATTTTTTCAGTCAGAAGGTAGTCTGTATCAGGAACAAAGTGCCAGAAGAAACTATAGAAATGGATAATATTTCAACATTCAAAATACATTTGGACGGGTATGTCGATAGGAAGGGTTTAAGTCAAGTCGTCAGGTTTATCATCTGAGTGTACACATACAACCTGATAAAACCATGTTCTCCGGACCTGAGAGCAGAACATACAAACGCACAACTATATAATACACATACAGTCAATACATATGCAGAACAAGTAATCATATATACAAATAAATAAGTATTGTTTCCTGAATATGAGAGTCTCAGATGGTTCATGTGAGCAGTTCCTTTGGTTGTTCAACATTCTCACTGCCTGTGGAAAGAAGCCATTTCTCAGCCTGGTGGTACTGGCTCTGATACTTCCGATGGGAGCAGCTGAAAGGTGCTGTGCGCAGGGTAGAAGGGGTGTTCAATAATTTTGCATCCCCTCTTTTTTTTTTAAATTTTTTTTCACATTATAACCCATACTGACCAAAATACATACAGACATTTTTCTTGTGAATATATAGTGTCATTTTCTCCCCTTTTTCCCCCCTCACTTCCCTCCCTCCCTCATCCCCCTTCCCATTTGTTCAAAGTTGAATCTATAAGATACATTAAACCCGTTAAACAATGTCGTCACTTAATAAAAATAAACAAGAAATTTTTATCTTTTACTTTTATATACTGAGTCAGTTCATTTCATTGTCTTCTCCTTCTGTCATTTTAGGTGGTGGAGGTCCGTGGTAGGGTTTCTCCATTGTGTTTCATGTATGGTTCCCATATTTGTTCGAATATTGTAATGTTATTTCTTAAATTTTATGTTATTTTTTTCTAATGGAATACATTTATTCATTTCTATGTACCATTGTTGTATTCTCAAGTTGTCTTCTAATTTCCAGGTTGACATAATACATTTTTTTGCTACAGCTTGGGCTGTATCCAAATCGAGTCCAGATTCTTTATTTCTTATATTACTTCGAAGGAAGATCTCTGGGTTTTTTGGTATATTGCTTTTTGTGATTTTATTTAATATCTGGTTTAGATCTTAATTTTGCATGCCCTATTTAGACAACAATCCCAGTAGATCACGTTTAGAAGGATATGCACAAAATGCATGCAAATGGTACATGCCCATGCATTAGTTGTGCCAAAGACCCTATCCTGTGCTGAATTATATTTGTCCTTTGAGTCACGTTTAAGTTCAAGCTCAATTGTCATCTGATTGTACCAGTACAACCCAACCAAACAGTGTTTTCTAGTCCAGGGTGTAGAACAGCGCAAAACACACATACAAACAAACATTTAAAAAGTACATATGTACATATATTAAAATAAATATTATTATTCAGTTATATATATTCAGTTCTGGTCACTTCATTATCAGAAGGATATGGAAGCTATGGAGAGGGTGCAGAAGAGATTTACCAGGATGTTTCCTGGATTAGAAAACAAGTTTTATGAAGTTAGCAGAGGTGGGACTTTTCTCTTTGGAGGAAAGAATGATGAGAGGAGAAATGGATGAAAGAAAAATAGAGAGTTATGGGGTAGGGAGGGTTTTGTACTTTTTTTTAAAAGAAGGAATATATAGAACAACATCGAGGGCCAAAGGGCCTGTAGAGTGCTGCATTCTTATGAGACTTAATAGAGGTCTACAAGATTCTGAGATGCATACATAGGGTGGACACCCAGTGCATTCTTTTCATGGCACTAAAAGGTATGTGTACAAAGTCAAGGGAGGGAAGTTTAGGGGAGACATCAGGGGTAAGTTTTTTTTTTAAATCACAGAGTTGTCTGTGCCTGAATGCCTTGCCAGGAGTTATGATGGAGGCTGAAACATTAGGGGCATTTAAGAGATTCTTAGACAGGTACGTGGATGAAATAAAAATGGAGGGTTACGAGGTAGGGAGGGTTAGTACTTTTTTAAAAGGAATATATGGGTCTACACAATATGGAGGCCAGAAGAGCCTGTTTTGTTCTATGTTCCAATAAATAGCAGAATCACGGAAAGTTGTTCGTCAGTCGTTCAGCAGTCTCACTGCCCGTGGGAAGAAGCGGTTTCTCATCCTGATGGTTCTGGCTCTGATACTTTTATCTTTTTTTCCGACAGGAGTAACTGGAAGATACTGCGTGCTGGGTGGTGATTAAATTAATTTGATACATACTGGTATTTGTACTTTGATCTTTCCTCTTCTTTAAGAATCACCAAAGCTTCTATGACAATCTTGCATTATCTTCTAACTTCTCCATGGATATCGGTCCACTCCCTCTTGTATACAAAAATGAACCTGAATCAAGAATTTTGTCCTTTCACTGTCATTTTGCCACGTTGCAATGGAAACTTGTTTTTCAACTTTACAACTTTGATCAGGTCTTTTTTCATCATTATAAGATAAATATTTTTGTTTTCAAATTTGTGATGATCCGTAATGAAACTCCATTGACAAGGATACTGAAATATCCTGTCTCAGTCAGCCAATTGGGTGTTAAACCATGAATTTTAGGGATCCAAGCAGTTTGCATACCAAGTCTCAAAAACTAAAGTTTCTGAGCAGCACTGAGTGGCCTGTGTTTGCCCACACGACCTGCACTTACCATAACTCGCAATTCTG